>NC_064289.1:49093324-49197779 GCF_019186545.1 Solanum stenotomum | reverse complement strand
TTATTATTATTATTATTATTATTAATATTATTATTATTATTATTATTATTATTATTATTATTATTATTATTATTATATGTGGAGAGCCAAAATTGGGTGTCAACAACTTGCCCCTTTCTTTGTCCTGGAAGAGAGTAAAGAAGACATGGGAAAAGAAATATTGACACAATCCAATTTTAGGCGACCCACCAAAATACACTTTGAGCAATAACTTGATAAGAATGTTTATGTATTTATGGCCGAACTCTGGCTTCCGAGCTTCCTACATATCTCAGGTTTAATGAGAAATCAGGCCACATGTAGTTCGAGAACATAGCAAATTTTATTAAAAATTTGCCCCAATATCGAATTATGGTAATATCGAAATCTTTCAGTGGTGAGGTATGAAGAGATTAGCACGAATAGAGGGATGAGATATAGTTCTAATGAAGCTTGAATGAGAAATGCTCTGTAGCAATTTCTACTGAAGACTCAAGGTAGATAGATGAATTTTCAAAAGGATGCCCCAGTGTCGAGTTACAATGAATTGATCCATGAAAGAGTTATAAGTGAAATTTAAATCTGAAGTTTTGAAAATCGAGTTGAGTTGAGCTTTGAAAGTGAATCATTGACGTATCTAGTGATGCTTGACATTCACTAACTTGCCCTGGTTTGCTGCTTAGAGAGAGCTCCTCGTTGTAATGCTTTGTCCTGCAAAACATGTAAAAGGGTGAAATTTACCTGTTGCGGTTCAAAAATTATAAATTTAAATAGTAATGTAAAGAGTAGAGTGTAGATGTTCAAACTACTGTTGACGTCTTTTTTTTTGTAAGTGTGATGTAGGTAAAGTAACTTGTAATGTAGAGGCCCTCGACTGGCAGAACTGTTGTAATGTAAAAGCCTGCATCTGGCTGTGTAAAGCTTGTAATGTAAAGCCTTTGGCTGGTAGGGCAGTTGTAATGTAAAAAACTATATCCGGCTATGTAAAGCTTGTAATGTAAAGCCTCCGACTGATGGGGCTGTTGTAATATAAAAGCCTGGATCCGGCTGTGTAAAACTTGTAATGCAACATATTATTGTTAGCGTATGACATCGTTGCTATGCTTGCATCCCCCCGGTTGGTGGAGCTTCGGTGACGTCGCTACAATGTTAGTTTCGATTGGCGGAGTGTTGCTTCTTTTGCTTATATACAAGTTCCGATTGGCGAAATTTGATCGATATTTGCTATTTATAGCCTCCGGTTGGCGGAGTTTGACGATGTTAGCTATGTACAACCTCTGGTTGGCGAAGTTTGAATGACATTTGCTATGTACAACCTCCGGTTGGCAGAGTTTGACGATGTTTGCGATGTACAATCTCCAGTTGGTGGAGTTATTTTGACAAAAATCTAACTATTCTATTTTCCGACGATGGGCTCCTTTCTTCAGTATTTGGTCTGGATCTTGAGCGTACCTGCAAAAATGAAATGTTCTTAGATATAAGATGCAAGTTGAAGTACATTTGGGGAAATAAAGTAGGGAAATAGTTTTTGGCTCATGATTGTAGAAGTCAAATGACGCCTCCGGTCGTGTCCCGAGACTTGATGTTATTTTCCTCGATTCTTGTATTCCTGCACTCAAAGAAAATTTTAGTTTGGGAGGGGGATGTTGATTTGCATCGCCTTGTGGACTGAAGCCTCGTCACTAGAATCCTTCGACACCTTGTCAGTACCGCACATAGTTTCTTAACCTAGAGACTTGGTAGGTGGATGAGTAGAAAAAATATATTTGAAAAGAATTAGCTTGTTTTTCTAGAAAATAAGTATACTACGTATATATATATCTAGTAATTCTCCAGCGTTTTTAGATTATGACATATTTCGAAGTCCATCGAGCTTTCCATTTTGTTGACTATATCCAACATAGTCCTCCTGTAGCTTTTACCCTTCTGATGAAGCTTTCCTAGTTTTTTTTGTAGACATTGCGACGATCGATATTCTTCAATATTCTGAGGTTACGCTAACTATGAGGAATATCTCCTAAGGGTATGTAGAGAATTGATCGAGCCTGACTCAGGCTGCATACGTATCCCCAAAATAGGAATCAGATCATAACGTAGTTCGAATACAAGTGGAAAAAATAGAAGTATGTAATGCAATGACCGAGCTTGACTCAAGCTGCCTACATATCCAAGTGGAATCAGGTCGTAACGTAGTTTAGTTACAATGGGGAGGTAAAAAAATATGAAATGGAATGAAATGACCGGGCCTGACTTAGGCTGCTTACATATCCAAGTGGAATCAGGTCAGGACGTAGTTCAAATTACAATAGGAAAGTGAAAAATATGAAATGCATTGTAAGAACATGTAATGCAATGACCAGACCTGACTCAGGCTGCCTACGTATCCAAGCAGAATCAGGTCAGGATGTAGTTCAAATACAAAAGGATAGTGAAAATATGAAATGCATAGGACCGAATCTGACAAGGATTGCCTATGTATCCCACCGAGGGATTTCAAGTCGTGTGTAGTTCTAAATACATGGAAATGATGATTTTGGGTTTTCTAAGGGAGATCGGATCCGATGTGGGTTGCCTACGTACCCCGCCGTGGGAAGTCAGGTCTAAATGTAGTTCTGTTACATTGAAAAATGTAAAAGTACACAAAATAAGCGCTAATCTTGAGGTCTTCAAATGTAGTATTTCTTGATAGCGTCTGAATTGATTGGCTTTGTGCTCACTCTGCCGTCCATTTCTGCTAAGATTACCGCTTCTCCTGAGAGTACTTTATGAATCATGTAGGGTCCTTGCCAATTTGGTGCAAATTTCCCTTTGGCTTCTCTTTGGTGAGGAAAGATCTTCTTTAATTCCAACTCCCCCAGTGTGAACTGTCGAGGTTTGACTTTTTTGTTAAACGCTTTGGTCATTCTGTTTTGATAGAGTTGGCCATGACAAACCGCGTACATCCTCTTTTCATCGATGATCATTAATTGTTCATGCCTTCTACGTGTCCATTCTGCATCGTCCAGACCAACCTCTTGGATAATCCTTAAAGATGGTATTTCCACCTCAGCAGGTATAACTGCTTCTGAACCATAAACCAACATATAATGAGTTGCCCCAGTTGATGTCTTGATTGTGGTGCGATAACCTAGTAGAGTATATGGTAGTTTCTCATGCCATTGCCTGAGACTGTCCACTATTTTCCTTAGGATCTTCTTGATATTCTTATTTGCAGCCTCAACTGCTCCATTCATCTGTGGCCGGTAAACCGTGGAATTTCTATGAGCAATCTTGAACATTTCACAAGTTTCCTTCATAAGATCGTTGTTGAGGTTGGTAGCATTGTCTGTTATGATTGATTCTAGAATTCCAAATCGAAAAACTATGTTGTTGCGAACAAAGTCCGCCACTACCTTCTTAGTCACTACTTTGTATGTCGAAGCTTCGACCCATTTTGTGAAATAATCGATAGCCACCAGAATGAAACGATGTCCATTTGATGCGGGAGGCTTTATGGGTCCGAAAACGTCCATGCCCGAAGCAGCAAATGGCGAAGAGAAACCCATCACAGTTAGCTCATTCGGTGGAACTCGTATAAAATCTCCATGCACTTGACATTGATGACACTTTTGCACATACCGGATGCTATCTCTCTCCATGGTCATCTAAAAATATCCAGCTCTTAAAATCTTCTTTGCCAAAGTGAACCCATTCATGTGAGGTCCACATGTTCCTGCATGTATTTCTTCTAAAAGCCTTGTCGCTTCTGCGGCGTCAACACACCTCAACAATCATAAATTCGAAGTTCTCCTATATAGGATTTCTCCGTTGAGGAAGAAATGATTGGCCATCCTCCTTAAAGTCCGTTTCTGTTTGCTTGTAGCATTTTTAGGATATTTTTGTGCTTTTATCAATCTTATGATGTCATAGTACCAGGGTCTTCCATCCAGCTCCTCATCTACATGAAAACAATATGCATGTTGATCATGTATCTCTATATCGATAGGGTCGATGTAATTCTTGTCTGGATGTTGAATTATCGAGGACAATGTTGCCAAAGCATCGGCAAACTCATTTTGAGCTCGAGGAGAATGCTTGAACTCAATCTTTGTGAATCTCCTACTTAACTCTTTTAAGTAATGCAAATAAGGAAGGATCTTGACATTCTTAGTGGTCCATTCTCCTTGTACTTGATAAACCAACAAGTCGGAATCTCCTATCACCAAAAGTTCTTTAATATTCATGTTTATGGCCATCCTGAGTCCGAGAATACAAGCTTCATATTCCGCCATGTTATTGGTACAATATAACCTAATCTTGGCTGAGATTGGGTAATACTGACCGTTTCCGAAATCAAGACGGCTCCTATTCCAACTCCAATAGAGTTCGATGCTCCATCAAAGAATATCCTTCATCCATCATATGACTCTGATATGTGTTCTCCTACAAACAAAACTTTTTCATCAGGGAAGTAGGTTGTGAGCGGCTTGTAATCCTGGTCCTCCGGGTTTTCTGCGAGGTGATTTACCAGGTCTTGTCTTTTGATGGCCTTTTGTGGCACGTACACGATATCAAACTCACTCAACAAAATTTGCCACTTTGCCAGCTTACCTATAAGCATTGGTTTCTGAAAGATGTACTTGAGTGGATGCATTCTTGAGATCAAGTACGTGGTGTATGCAGACAGGTAATGCCTAAATTTTTGTGCAATCTAAGTCAAAGCGCAACATGTTCGTTCCAACAAGGTGTATCTTGCCTTGTACAGTGTGAACTTCTTGCTCAGATAGTAAATGGCTTGCTCTCTTCTACCTGTCTCATCATGCTGCCCCAATACACATCCAAATGCATTATCCATGACAGATAGATACAATTACAAAGGCTTTCCCAGCTCTGGTGGGACCAATACTGGTGGGTTGGACAAGTACTCTTTGATTCTATCAAAAGACTTTTGGCATTCCTCTGTCCATTTCGTAGCGACATCTTTCTTTAATAATTTGAATATAGGTTCACATATCATTGTGGATTGAGCTATGAACCGACTGATATAATTCAGTCTTCCTAAGAAACTCATCATGTCTTTCCTGGTCTTGGGTGGAGGTAGCTCTTGGATTACTTTTATCTTTGATGGATCCAACTCTATTCCTTTCCTGCTAACGATGAATCCAAATAGTTTTCCCGTGGGTACTCCAAATGCACACTTTGCTAGATTCAACTTCAGATTATACTTACGCAACCTCTCAAAGAACTTTCGTAAGTCATCCAGGTGGTCTGAACTTCTTCTGGATTTGATAACGACATCATCCACGTACACTTCAATTTCCTTGTGGATCATATCGTGGAAAAGGGTAGTCATGGCCCTTATGTAGGTTGCACCGGCATTTTTGAGACCAAATGGCATTAATCTATAGCAATACACTCCCCATGGAGTGATAGATACTATCTTCTCTGCATCATCTTCATCCATCAGGATTCGGTGATATCCTGCAAAGCAATCGACAAATGATTACAACTCATGTCTTGCGCAATTATCGATGAGTATATGAATATTTGGAAGAGAGAAATCATCCTTAGGACTGGCCCTGCTGAGATCTCGATAGTCCACACATATTCTGATCTTTCCATCCTTTTTTGGCACAGGCACAATATTGGCTAACCATGTGGGGTAATTTGTAACCCTCACAATGTTTGCCTCAATTTGCTTAGTTACGTTCTCATTGATCCTTAAACTCAAATCTGGCTTAAATTTTCTTGTCTTTTGCTTAATAGGTAGACAAGTGGGATCAGTCGATAATTTGTGCGAGATAATATCGGTGCTTAATCCTGGCATGTCATCATAAGACCAAGCAAATACGTCGACGTACTGCTTAAGCAACTCTATTAACTCTTGCTTTCTTTCAGCCTCCAAATGTATGCTGACTCGTGTTTCCTTCATGATTTCCTCATCTCCTAAGTTGACAACCTCAGTTTCATCCATATTGGGGTCTTCTGACTTTCAACTTGCTCAATCTCATGTGGTATATTTTCAGGCATCATGCTTTCATCATATTCTTCGTGATCTTGTTCATCACTTTCACCTTGCTTGGTGGATTCGTTACATGTCATAACCGTTGAACGAGGATTTTTATTAATATGAGTGCTGAAAAGTGCAAAAGGTAAGTAAAAATAAATAGATATTTAAATAATCAGAATTTTTTTAAAAAGAAAATAAAGACTTTTTATTTCAAAGCATTCTAGCTTTTAGAAGAGGCAAGCAACAAAATATTAGGCATGATTCAAGCCTCAATTTGATCATGAAAACTTTTAAAACGAAGACTACTTTTCCACACTACCAAGACTCTGGTTGAAACAGGGACGGGCTGATGGTCCAGTTCTGCAAGATTTCTCTAAGTTCAGCATCACGAATGGTCAATTTGCTGAGATTTATCTCTTCCTCTTCTCCAACCATGGCCACGAACAGATCACATATTCCTTCTATAATGTTATCAACACCAGCTTGATCTGGAATCAAAGCTTGTTTTGGTACGAAGATTCTGTCACTTGCCCCCTAGTGGAATCTTCCCAAGGCGGGCTTGTATCCGAGTTTGTTGGTGCCTCTCTGATGCTTCAACTAGATTGGCTCAACTATACCGTTGGACTTAGGTCCAAGTCCACTCTTTGGCTGATACCCATACTTCAACATTTCTGACGCAACCATTTTTGCTGCACTTGACAATTTGGTATCTTCGAGATCTGCTTTCTCATTGACCCCTATTGCTTGCATGATTTCCAAAGTGTGAAAAGTGGCTCCGTCTAACTCGTCGGTGACCGAGATAGAATTAACATAATGAATGGGGTGACTGAGCTCTCCGTGGACGGTAACTTCTGTGCGACCTCACTCAAACTTTACACATTGATGAAGAGTGGAAGGAACCTCTCTTGCCATGTGAACCCATGGTCTTGCCAACAACAGGTTGTAGTTGGATGATACATCCATCATTTGAAATAGAATGGGGAATTCAGCCGGCCCCACCTGTAATGTGAGATAGATCTCTCCAATGACACTTCTTGCTCCATCAAAAGCTCTAACTTTCACACAACTTTCCCTTATCTCTCCCATATTAGTGCCTAAATCCCTCAAAGTGGTGAAAGGACAGATGTTGCACCAGAACCACCATCAATTAAAACTCGAGCCACAATTCTATCACAACATTTGACTGCGATGTAAAGCGCTTTGTTATGACCAACCCCTTCTGCAGGCAACTCATCATCGTGGAAAGAAATCTTCTTAGCTTCCACTATTCTTCCAATTTTTGCAGCTAAGGTCTCACTTGTGGTCTCTTTTGGAATGATCACTCCGCTTAACACCTCCATCAAAGCATTTCTATGAGCTTCAGAACTCATAAGCAAAGACCAAATTGATATGTGGGCTGGCTTCTTCTTCAGCTGTTCTTTAACCGAAGTCTTTAGACTGCATCTTTTTCCAAAACTCTGCGGCTTCAGCATCAGTAACATTCTTCTTTGGATTATGTTCTTTTTCGAGAACTCTTTGATTTAGATCCTATGGGGAATAATACCTCCCCGACCTAGTCATTCCTTGAGCCACGACAGTGTCGATCATTTTACCCTTGGCACCTACTCGATAGTCCCAAGGGACTGCTTTGGTGTCATACTCAGGCTTTGTAGAAATTAGAGTGGTCACTACAACTCTTGGGAGATATGTTTGGGCAGTCAGAGGTTCTATTAGTTGAACATTAATAACAGGTTGCGCTGAAGATGTCATGACATTCGCTTCATCTATGTTTGGATAGTCGGGGGTCCCATATTCGTCATCCAAAGTAACCATGTTGACTTCCCGATTCTCATGGTTTGGGAAGGGATTGTTGTTCACATTGAGAGGTGCTGGAGTGCATTTGATTACTCATCTCCTGATCAAAGATTCAATCTGGTTCTTCAAACCATAACAATCTTCTGTGTCATGTCCTTGGACTCCCAAGTGGTAAGCGCATTGCTTGTTTCCATCAAAATTACGTGGGATTGGATCAATAAGTTTTCCTTCAACTGGTTGCAGCACTCTCACTGTCCTCAACCTCTCAAACAGTTGGGCGTAGGGTTCGACAATTGGTGTGTAAGTGCGAGCATTTCTAGCTTCAGGATTTGGACGTGGTCTCGGTGCATATGCTGGTCTATTTTGGTGGATTGGTCTTGGACATGGACATATGGTCTTGGAGGATTTTGGTATGCTGGTGCTCGGGGTTGATTATAGTGTGGTTGGGTATTATACATTGGGACGTATGAATTATACGCAGCGATTTGGGGATTATTGGGGTATTAGTGGGATGGTCCTCCTTGTTGGTAAGTGACAGCTGAAACATCATCCTTTTTCTTTTTTATGCCGCCAATGGAGCCCGATTGTATATCCCTACTCGCAGCTTGCAATGCGACCATAGACTGAATCTTCCCAAATCTAACACCCTCATCTGTAAAGTCTCCTATCTTGACCAATTCTGCAAACTTCTGGCCCATCATTGACATCAACTTGTCAAAGTAGATACCTTCTTGAACTCGAATAAAGTACTTCGAGAGCTCATTCTCATCTAGTGGTGGTTGCACTCTTACGGCTTCAGTTCTCCAACGTCGCGCATATTTCTGGAAATTCTCAGATGGCTTATTCTGTATATTGGCCAATGAGAATCTGTCAACAGTAATTTCAGTATTGAATCTGAAACAAGTTATGAAGTTGTCAGCCATGTCCTGCCAGTTACGCCATTTGCGAGGGTCTTGGTGGGTATACCAGGTTAATGCTTCTCTAGATAGACTCTGAATGAACAACTTCATCCTCAACTTCTCATTTCTCCCTACACCGACTAATTTGTCATAGTATGCCCTTAAATGTGCGTAAGGGTCACCTTTTTCATCGAACATGTCAAACTTCGGTGGTTTGTACCCTACCAACATGTCAATGTCTGGATGGATGCACAAGTCATCATAATCCAGACTCTCTGTCCCTATAGTGACTTGTAAGCTTTTCAATGCGTTTCTCAGACCTTGAAGCTGGGCATTTATCGATGCATCTTCTTTCAACCGAGCATCTTTCTCCATTTCTTCATATTGATCGACCTCATATGGGACATTAACCACGACTGGCGTAGTGAAAGTAGGAGCTCTAGCGGCTTATACAGGTGGAGCATGTGTCTCATAGGGAGCGGTGACATGTGCCCCAAGTATCTCCTGCATTATAGGTATGGTAGGGATGCAATTAGAAAGGTCAGGAACGGTCCTGAGTGCGGTTGGAGAAGCGGTGGAACTCGACCATGAGTAGGAGTGTGTTGAGTTAGTTCTGGTAGATTCGGTAAGTTGGCAGAAGGCAAGTCAGCCTTTGGGAAGTAGATAGGTGTCTTGAAAGTAGGGAAAGTGGTCGCCGATAGTTTGGCCAAGTCTCGCACTTGACGCAATTCTTTCCTCAAGATCTCGAGTTCTTGTTCCATGTGAGCCATTTTCTCCTTGTTTTGAATGTCAGCTATACTTCGAGAACTTTTGAGATTCTTAATAGGTACTATTATGTTTGCGGCATCATTGAACTCGTCTTTATCAATCATTTTTTCCTTTGATCGAAGATTGTATCGTGACTCAGCCAGTTTGCAAGTCGATACAAATCAACGTACTTTTGGGAATAAATAAAGAAAAGAAAACAAAGAGAAAGGGAAGCTGTGTTAGTTTGGGAAATATTGAAAGCGGTAACAAATAAGTAAATGTAACACATATATGCGCCAATTTGGCGATATTCAAAACGCGTCCTAATATAGAACCTCTTTTTGCCTGAGGTAGGCCTACATTGCAATTAGTTTGATAATAAATAATCCATTTAAACACATTTTATATTTGGAGCAAACATAACTTCATTGATTAATTAGTTTGGCAATTACAACGATGTAGGCGGTCAGAAGCCAAATAAATGAAAGTACAGGGGTGTCCATAAGACATACAAGAGGTATAGGCCACACGACACTTTAAAGAGCTTATGAGGGAATTCAAAGAAGAAAGATCATCTACGGCTAGGTTGGAGCATCATCATCATCATCCACATCATAGTAAGGTCCCGGGTGATACTCTGGAGACTCTTCAGAGCCATGCACGGATGATATGTCTATAACCCCTCCATCTCTTGGGTCATAGATGTTAGAACCCATCTCAGAAACCTCAATGTGATCTTTCCACACTTTTTCTTCTTGGTCCTTTTCGGGATCCTCATCTGGGTCCTCTTCAGGGTTTTCTTTAGAGTCTTCTTCTGGGTCCTCTTCAGGATCCTCTTCTGGGTCTTCTTCTGGATCTTCTTCCTGGATTAAATAATCGATGGATCCTGGAACTATCTGATTGTGCATGGTGTAGTGAACCCCATGCGAGGAAGTACCGATCCTCTAATCCAATCAATTTGTTATCTGTCTACATGCCCGTGTGCGCTTGGATGAGCCATATGACTCACAGTATTCCGCCAAGCGTAATACTCTAGCGTACACCAACTTTCGTCTCCTATTTCTAAATCGATTGAGGATTCCCATTTAGCTTGTAGATTTCTTATCCGTTCCAGTGAGACTAAAGTGAATGCATCTTCATGTGATCCCATCACTGACCATAACAAAATGTCTTGGATAACTCCAAATTTCCGCATAACCCGAAGAGGTGCATATGGTTGGATGCCCCTGAGCTCAATTAACTCGATAAAGAAAAAGTATCGAGTCCTTGCAAATGCCAATCCTGTTATCCAAGAGAACTTCCATTGGATGGTGTCTCCCGTGAGGTTGTTAAAAAATGTGCGCTATTCTTCCCTTCATGTTGGCGCACCTACCCAATTTTGGAGATGATCTTCGCTTTTGATCTTGTTAGGAACACCTATGTAGTAATCCATTTGTGGATCACGTCGATAGAAATGTTCCCTTGCCCAAATATGTAGTAATATACTGCATCCTCCGAAGAAATAGTGTCCCCTAATGCAGGTTGTCATTGAACGAAGAACTTCGGGGAGGATCATAGGCACCAAAGTAAATCTTTGTGGATCGTTGAAGATGCTTATAACCATCGGCAATATGTTGATGTCGATAGAATTGGACCTTATCGGGAACACCATAACTCCTAAAAAAGTCATAACGATCGAGTACTATTGGCCTCATATGCTCCCATGCTCCGTGAGTACATTCAAATTTACGCTGATATTCATAGTAACCGTCCGAACGCCCAAACCTCTGAAAGAGATAGTCTAACTAGACGTGTCCACCGTCCACATATCTCAATGACCGAAATACGTGCAGATCCAAGAGACTTAGAAAGTCACCTGTACAGATAGTTGAATGTATCACCGGCAGCCTCCCTCTATTCGATAGTTCGACAAACTACTTAACTCCTCAAGTGTAGGAGTGATCTCGAAATCCAGGAATTTGAAAGTTATGGTGCTTGGTTCCCAAAATCCCATTAGTTGAGTGACAAACACTTTATCGCATTGTATGCCCGGAAGCGACAATAATGCTCCTAAGTGCCCTTGAATCTCTGCCCCGTGTATCCTGCAGATATTTTGCCACCAATTTTGTAGAATGTGGGGAGCTGAAATAACCATTTGGATATCTGGCAAGTCTTGGTTGAGGTTCATCTGAAAAGAGGGTAAATGGTGTAATGAGTTTATTTGCTCCAAATCCGTTAAGTGTTTAAGTTTGGCTAATTCATATCAATTTCACACAAAGTTTATGTCGTCGAGTTTTAAAGAAGAAACTCATTGACATTTGGGTGATTTCCTAAACGCAACGACAATACCGTCTACCGTCTTGCCTAAGGCTATGCAACATGGACTATTTTAAAAAGTAATATTTTTTCCTAGATGATTGAGAGAGGGACTGAATAATTGGGAGAAAGTGCACTATCTTAATTGCACTAACTCTGAAACTAAGGAATCCAAAGAGAGTTTCGGAGGAGTGTAGGAACACCCCTTGCATGTACAGTGTGTGCGTGTACGGCCAAAGACTCGATAGAAAGTGCAAATGATAGTGTAGAGAAAGCAGTAACAAGTAGTGTTTTAAAACAAATAAGGAACACAAGTTTGGATTTCACTTGAGACCTTTCAGTCAAAACAATATATCAATTCAGAAAATCAAACAAGTAATCATAAGTATTATTCCTAAATTAAAGTTTTGTAAGGTTAAAACCTAAGTAAGTTCTCCAGCAGAGTCTCCAAGCTGTCGCACCCTATTTCGAGCCAGCCGAAATAGTTCACAACATAATATGGCTGACACTCTGATTTTGGAAAAATCGTTTTGTTTGTTTTTGAGTCGCCACCTAAATTTTAAGGAAAATATTAGGAAAACCATTTTTTATGTATGTAAATGTAAACTCTGTTTTGATTTACGAAACCAGTGAGATGAGTAAGGGTTTTGGTTACTCGGGGGAAATTGTTAAGCACTCCTCAGAGCCTATCTGAAGATAGTCCTTAATCTCAATTTAGGAAATTATGGTTTTGAAAACTTCTTTATTTATTTGCTTTAAAAATCAATGATAAATTAATTAGTTAGTTTAAAAGAAGTGCATTACAATGTACGACATATATATATGTTATAAAATAGATTTAATAGTAGTATTGTAAAACAAATAAATAAATGTACTTAAATATTTTATATATTCATATATAGTTGTATCATAATAAAATTATCCTAAAAATATATAGATGTTGAATTTGTGAAAATGTGTTGTCTTATTAAGACGTGGAAAATAATATTAGTTGAGTGTAAATATGTAGTAATATGTGATGTGTAATTTGAATGAAAATATATAGAATGGAGTTATCTAAAATAAAATAAAATAAAATAAATGATACTAGATGTTAAAATATTATATAAAGCTTTGTGATTTTAAATATGTTTATCATGAAATGTAGTATATACATGTAAGTTGTGTAAAACATGTGAATGTTTATTATTTTATTACATGTAAGGATAAGTTAACAATAGATTAGATTTAGTAAAATAATATGTGTAAAGTGTAGGAATAAATTATAAAAATAAATAAGTAACATTCGAGATAGTAGATAAAAAAAATAGATTATATAGACAAAAATATAGAATATATACCTTTAAGAGTATGACATATATATGTATGTACCTTGTATCTGAACCTGTTGGCATATCTAAAATTTTGAAATATCATATTAAAAGATTAAAATGTTTTTAGCAATGCTGATACAAAAAAAAAGAAGTAAGAATAGTTAATATATTTTATAAATGGGTGATGTAAGAGTATACAAATAGGTCTAACTATTGAGGTTTATTCTATAGTTATATTTTTTTTTGTTAAATATAGAAGCCTACTTTTCTACTTATTTTCTTAAAAAATAATATGTATGTCTGAAGATAAATACTAAACTAGTTTCAAATTTATTTGGAGGTCCTAAGCAATGAGTGGGCCTAAATAAATATTAATTTAACTCTTTTGAAACTTCATTTGAAAAAATTTTAAACGATAAGCCCTTCTTTTCAATTTAAAAGGCATGAAAAATGTTATAAGTAAAAATGCTAACACATTTAAAAAAATATATATTTTGTATCATTTTGTTCTAAAAGCGTTTCAACTAAATTCATAAACAAGTAATATTAGCTCACGTAAATAAACTTCAAAATAAAAGACAAGCCATATATCAAAATCTTGTAAGTAAAGGTTAGCCAACATATCAAAAAAACATAAATTAGGACAACAAAAGAAAGACTAAGAAAATATTGGACTCCTAATTTTGCGAGACTCCAAGCATTGCAGTGATCCTAATTGATGTTGGCCTAATATTTTAGGCCAATAACGAGTTCCAAAGTAGAAACTCCAACCCTCCGATTATACATGAAACACAAGAAAAATAAGAGGATTAGAGTCAGTGGGCAAAAATAAGGACTTAACTGTAGATATTAAAAGACATGAATACCTCAACAACATTTTTTAAGTAGCATTCCAAGACATTTACTCACTCTCTCGATCTAAAGGAATGAGAAAAATACACTTAATTGGGAAAGGATGAATAGCAATAACATTTGAGATTCTAATTTCGATAGTGGCAATCCAAGAGAAGTGTATTAGTATTATGCAATACAACATGTTATTTCACAAAGAAAATAGCTCCTACGATAGAAATACATCAATTTGAATAATCATATCATATATAAATAAAGAACATGATCTGAGAGAAATCGTATGGAACTTAACTAAACTAGCATTGTTTCCAACAAGCAGTAACTCTAAATCACTTCAAAACAAACTAAAAGACAGGGCAACAACATTACTCATTCAAACATAATGAAATCGAGCTTCAACAAGTGCAAAACTTAAAACATACATAAGCTATAGACATACTATAATTCGTAACCTGAATTTTAGCTAGAATCATATCCTATTTTTTGTTGATCGAGAAAAGAAAATTAAGTCGAGATTAAACCATATAATAGAAGGGCAACCAATTTATTTGGAACTTCCAATTGAATTAATAACAACATACAAAAATCACAATACACTCAAAGCAGTAGAAACAGTACAACCTATTGGATGAACTAAGTACTAAAAATGGAAATTTCTAAAGAGAATAAATATGACTAGTTTTTTTTCTTTTCAAAAGACGAACAACACATTAAGCTAAAATAAATCAAGATAGGAAGAAATTTTACCTTGTGTTGAGCAGCAAACTAAAGCTTTGACGTCAAAAGATTCCAACTTCGAAACTTCCTCTTCGACTCGATACAAAAAAAGGAAACATAGAGCAGAAAGAGAGACAATTTTTAAACTCTAAAAGCTCCGAAGTATTGCAGTTCTTCAATCGTTTTTCTCGATGTCATTTTTTTTGTGTGTGTTTTTAATGGGAAGACGCCTGCCCTTTTATAGGCGAAAATTGGATTCAAAAATACGAATTTGAAATCAAAATATTCACTGGAAAATAGAGAGCTACTACTACAGATCAAATCAACATCACTTTTTCGAGCCGTTGGACCCGTTTCAGCCACAAAATTTGAAATATTTTGAACAAAGGTTAAGCCGAAAATATAGGTGTAGGTGGTGTAGGGATCTCTTGTTGTCAGAAAAAGGATGATGGAGAAGACATAAAGCAAGGGACCGCCGGAATTTACATTTTTCGGCGGTTCATAGTCGTTCTTTGATGGGACTAAGGAGTGATGGGGCATGGGGAAGGAGAATGCCTAGGAAAGGAGGAGAAGTTGTGAGGTGAGGGGGTGTTGATTGATGGACGGCGGACAGGGGGAAGAGATGACCAGCGTAAACTACCATTTTTCGGCGATCTGAAGTTGATGGAAGAGGAGCGCCGTTTGGGGAGAATTAACGCTTCTGGGGAAGAAGCGACATCTTGGAGAAAGAAAAGTCTGAAACAGCTTGTACTATTTTGGGAAGGATGAAAAGCTTTGGTATTTAATTCGGGCCGTCCGATTGTTTGATCAGAGGGTTAGGATAAATCATGAATTAAAAGGAAGAGTTGTATATATATATATGATAAAAACTTAATTACTAGGACCATTAGAATATATCGTAGGGTCAAGATTTAAGCTAAAGAAGCACAATCCATGTTCTCGCCTACGTGGCATACACAGATTGGCCGGTTTAAGAAGACTTGGATTGCCAAATTTGCTCAAATTAAATTCATTTAAATTATAACTACTTTCTTTAGTAAATAGCCATAAGAGATAATTAAATTGCAAGATTAGCTTATTTGATAAAATTAGTCGTTCTTAAAAATTAAATTAATATAAATTAGTAACTCATTAATTGATTAAGCTTTCTAATTTTAAACAATGTACAAAAAATAACTAATGCGACAAAGAAATTATATTTGAACAAAAATAGATTCAATTCTTAAGAACGACACTTATTTTAAAAATGAGAAAGTAAGTAGTAATATAATATATTTAATTTTTTTATAAGAAATTGAAATAAATTTATGAGGTAAAAATAAATAATTAAAAATCTTTTCGTGTTCCTACAAAATTTCATAACACACACACACACACACACACACACACACACACACATATATATATATATATATATATATTATTTTTTTTTTAAAATTATTATTATTATTATATATGGAGAGCCAAAATTGGGTGTCAACAATGGGTTATATGGGTCTAGTTCTAATTTGAGCATTGTATTGTTTAACTCTGTTTTCGGGGGTTGCGGGGTTGATTTCGAGAAGTGGGTTGAAAAGTAGGAACATTGGGTCATTTTGCGATCTAGTTCGAGCCACTCAGTGATTCGCTAAAGTATGTTTGATTGCCCTTTGTCTACACCCCTGAACTCTCGTTGCATTGTAAGTTTCGGCGGATAAACCCTTGATCGCCGAAAGTTATTGCAATTTGCCAAATAGTTACTTTCCATCGCCAACTTGCTGAGAATTTTGAGCCAATCCCTTCAGCGAGCCCGATTTATCTCGCCAAAGCGATTCGGCGATTCACCAACTAGATCGGCGAGTCTGTCTGTAGTAAATTTTCTGTGCTTTGATATGAATACTTATTAACTTTTCTCCGATGTTTTGCAGACATGGTGCGAACAAAGGCAAAAGAAAGAAGCACACATCTGAAAGAATGGATGTTGACACCCGAGCTAATTTGTCTGAGCCTAAAGACGAGTAGCCTTTGATTTTCCAAAGAGATGAGATCCGGGCTAGATCTCAACCCACGTCTACCAGAGTTCCCTCAGCTGCCACCCCTCCTGCAACAAAATCAGTGCCAGCTCAGGCACCTTCTGTGACCTTTGCGCTTCCAGTCATTCCTCCCCCAGGCTTCTGAACAGATTGAAAGGTGATGGTTTACGAACCATCCTCGAGGAAAAGTTGATTTCTACATAAGGCTTGGAGGGGAAGTATTCAGATGTGAATGAGACCCTTAAATTCCACAGGTTCGAGCAGTTCACTAGGCCCCGAGGCCCTTATATTCCCTCTTGGGTCTGTGAGTTCTACACATCTTACGGTGATCTGGTTCCCAAGAGCAAGAAGAAAGCCAGTGAGTTCAGACCGGTAAAGGTGGTCATGGTCCGAGACAAGGAGGTTGGGTGCAGCAATGAGTACATTAATATTATTCTAGGTACAGATCTGCACTCTACACACCCGTATGACGGATTGCCTATTGCTCAATCCTTGGATGATCTGAAGGGTGGCTAGCACCTTTGATTTCTGATACCACTCCGAGGTGGATCGAGGCGGGCGCCCCTATTGAGAAGAGGGATTTGAGTATTTCTGCCCGGTTCTGGTTTGGCTTTATCAGCAGCACCATTATGCCATCCCAGAATGAGTCTGTCCTCCGCCAATCTAAGACGGCATGCCTAGGGTCTATCATATCTAGGAGGCGCATTGACCTAGGACTTCTGATTTCACATAAGATAGCCATGAGAACCAAATAGAGACAAACTTCTCTGCCATTCCCGTTCCTGATCACTGAGTTGTACCGGCATGCTGGATTACCCCGGGATGCTGCGAGAGATATTGAGGTCACTGACATTCGACGTATTGAGGCCGAGTACACATGAGAGGAGGCTGGCGGGAGGAGAGATGCTCCGTCAGATGCTTCTCCGGAGGTTGATGTTGATTTGTTACCTGCAGAGGCATCTTCGCCTACTCCGGCTTCCGGGCCTTCAGGTACTTCTTCCCCTCCCACTTCTTCACAGGTTTCGGGCACCTCGACCTCGTCCCAGCCGGTCAATATTACTTAGGCGAAGATCCTGAAAATGGGAAATTTGGCCTATTCAGCTGATGTGAGGGCAACTCGATTGGATAGATCCATCCCAATGATGATTGAGAGTGCTATTTTAGCTACACTGACCTCCCTTCGGGCTTCTGTTGATGATTTGGCTACTAGAGTCACAACTTGTGAGAGTAGATAGGGGGAGGCCTCAGAGGTTTCGACTTTGCAAGCCGAGGTAGCAAACTTGAGGAAAGACGTAAACTATCTGAAGTCTACCGACTTCACCTCACTACTAAAGGATGCTGATGATGTAGATGCCCAAGAGACTTCAGTGATTCCTCCGGGTACCATCGGAGATGTAAAGAGGGATGACACAACAGCTGATGACTCAGAGGCGGAGACCGATGAAGAGCAAATAGAGGTACATGATGATGAGGTGTACAATGATCTAGCGGATTTGGAGAATGACATGTATGAGACTGCACGCCAGATAGCTTTGAGAGACACCGCCATGGGCAGATCCAGTGGAGCTGGTCATTCTGAGGTGACTCCGGGTACTGATGCCCAGATTTTGAGCACTACACCGGGAATTCATGCCCAGACAGATGGAGCGACAGTTTAGACATGATCCGCTCTTTACCTCCCTCTCTGTCTTTATTTCTTTTCACTTTTGGATATGTTTATTTTCATTTGAGGACAAATGTTTTTCATTTGTGGTGCGGTGAGGCCCACTTTTCTGCATATCTGTTTTGTTTATCTATTTGGGCCTTGTGCTAAATTTGTGTTACACTGCTTTTTGTGGAAGGTTTGAGCTTGTGGCTCTTTGCTTTCAATTGAAAATGATTTTTGACCCTTCCAAAAAAAATTTGCCACCTCTTGTATCTGTTGATTGTGGATGTTCTTTTGCAAATTTGAGTATTGGTTTTGATCAATACCGATGACTTGAATAGTGCTCATAACTGAACAAACATGAATGTGTGGCAACGATGAGGCCAAATGAAGTTGCATAGACAATATGTGAACTCTTTGCATCTCGTTGTGACTAGCCAATTATTGAATCGAGTCTCGTGTGATGATCGTTGCACACTAGCGAAAGTGTGGAATCTTGTTTGACATTGGTGTCAATGCCTTGTGTGATGAGCTTACTGTGAACCATGCATGATAACACCTAGAATTTTCCCCATTGGTCCAGTTGACTAAAGTGATATGAACTCTTGAAATGATCTTAGGCAACTTTAAAGAGTGTGAACCAATTTGACATATACTTCTTTTGTGGCCTACCTTGTGAGTGTGTGAACCTCTTTTGAACACCCCTTGAGTCTTACCTTTCTTTGGAATAAACTTGATGAAAACATGACCTTTCTTAAATCCACTACCTATAATCCTCTTGATTTGTGGATCAATTGAATAGCCAACTTAGGCCAAAAGCCTAAGTTGGGGGTGTGGTGAAAAGAGAAGGCAAGTCAAGAAGTGCAAGAAAAGTCTCCTTTAACCCATGGTTTTGAGAAAAATGGAACCTTTCCATATAAAATAATAATAAAAAAAAAGTGAAGAGCAAAGAAAATAATGAAAAAGAAAAAGTCATGGAATAAAGTACAAAAGAAATGGGGTTTCCGAACAATCCATGGAAAGTGAATAATGGGATGACTTATGAGCACTAAAGAAAATGATCAAAGAAGAGGAAATGAAATGTTGTGAGCACCACATTTCATAAGAATGAAATTCACTGAGCCTAAATGACCATACCTTTGCCCTCAGCCCCATTACAAGACTTGAAAGGACCTTTTTAATCTTGAGTGAGCTGAAGCAAGTATCGATTGGAAAATACGGGCAAACCTATGGGTGAAAGCATACACCGTGTTCTTCTTTGTGAGTGTGAGCGTTGTATTTGATTCTGGAACTTTAAATTGTTGAACCATTGTGTGTGAATATGAAATCATTCTTTGTGTGAGGGCATTTGAACACTTTAGTTGAGCTTGAACTTGCATTTGAAGCAAGTATGGTGAGCTTGAGATTCTTTGATAATGGTGTGTCACAACTTGAAACTTTGAGTACACATTTAATCTTCGCATGAGTAAATTGAGTCTTGTGTGTATTCATGATTGAGTCTTGTGTAGCACTGTTCTAGACATCCTTTTTGAACTGCCGAACTTAAGTTTTACTTGAGGACAAGCAAAAGTTTAAGTTGGGGGTGTTGATGAGTCCACAATTTGGACTCATTTAGGGCTTCATTTTAATAGAATTAGTGTCCTCAAATGCATATTTCGTCTCAATAACTGATGCAAATCCTGAAGTTTCAGGTATTTGGAGTTTGAGGTAAAACATGGACACTACTTGGCAAAAAGGAATAAAACGGTTGAAAAGACGAAGAAAAGAAGGCCTGAGGATCGCCTAATGCATTCGGCAAGTCACCGAATGGCCTTAACCTCGCCTAATGTTCCAGTGTGTTGAGCCCTTCTGCAGAACTTTGATCTTCCCAATGACATTTTTTGTTTCTAGTGTTATACACAATCCTCTATCCCAAATTATTAACTGGTTTTTCATAGGTCCGGTACATTATGCGATATGAAATCATATGATATGAATATGAAATTCAAGTTTTGTTTGGATTTGTCATTTAAATTTTTTATATTTTATGTATTTTCATAAAGGATAATGCCAAATGATCAAAAAAATTGGCCAGAAAATTAATAAATCTATAATATCTTTTTTATTTTAAAATAAATTAATCTTTTTTTCATTTTTTAGTTAAAAGTTATTAAAGTTAAAAGAGTAAAAATGTTCAAAAAGATAAAATAACAAAGGTAAAATATCATTCTGGCCAAATTTTCTGGCCAAAAGTATTTTTCCTTTCATAAATATAAAAATATCATAAGTTGAAAAATTATTAAAATTGTCTCAATTCTTTATACAATCTTACCAAATAAACACAAGTTTATAAAGTCACATAGTAAACTATCACAAAGATATTCTTAAAAAATACAATATTTATTGATCAAGTTTTGATCCAATTAAAAAAAGTTATACATAAGTTGTGGTGTACTAGTTTTTAGTATAGTCCTCCCACATATATAGTACCGACAATTTTCTCATGTTGAGCTTTCATTTCTTGTTTATATGATTGAGAAAACGAACCAACATTGTTATTTTGAGTCATTTGTTAGTCAATTTGGTTGGTAAATATATTTGATAAAAAATAATGAATTTGGTGAATATAAATGGTAAAGTAGAAATTGATTTGAAGTAATACTAATAAATTCTAATGTTAGTAAGAATAATAATTATATGAGATATAAATGGTTTGAAAAGTAATAATATGAATTATAAATTTTATTTACAGATGAAATAAATGGTTAGTAGATATATATGTGGGTTGTTTTTACAAAATATAAACTTGTGACTCAATTTTTGTATTTGAAATTTTCAAATCATGATCATTGGAGAATATGAGAATTCATCTCATGGTATGAAATCATGAAATGAAATCACATGTCCAAACGCTGATTTCATCTTATGATTTCATATCACATGTCCAAATGTCTCCATTTGCCATGCGATATATGAAATCATGAGATAGAGTTGAAGTTTTGTTTGGACATGCGATATGGAGTTTTTGTGTTGCATATATTTTCTCATAATCATAAGAAACTTATAAGTTGTAAAACTATTACAATAGTCTCAATTATTTATTCAATTTTACAAAATAAACAAAAGATGATATAATTAATTATTACAAGCCATTGTGGCCAGTATTGTTCACTCAATATAGATGAGTTTTTTTTTTATTAAACATTAAAGTAGTAGTATAAATTTGGTTGATAAAATAATAAATTTGTTGAATATAAATGATTAAGTACGAATTGATTTAAAGTAATAATAAATTTTATGTTGGTGAGAATAATAAATTTTAAAAAGTAATGATATGATTATAAATTTTATTTACATATGAAATAAATAGCTAGTAGATATAAATGTGAGGTTATTTTAACAAAATATAAACTTGTGAGTCAATNAAAGTAGTAGTATAAATTTGGTTGATAAAATAATAAATTTGTTGAATATAAATGATTAAGTACGAATTGATTTAAAGTAATAATAAATTTTATGTTGGTGAGAATAATAAATTTTAAAAAGTAATGATATGATTATAATTTTTATTTACATATGAAATAAATAGCTAGTAGATATAAATGTGAGGTTGTTTTAACAAAATATAAACTTGTGGGTCAATTTTTGTATTTGAAAAATCTCAAATCATGATATGGAATTTCCAAATCATGATTTTTGGAATATATGAGATATATCATGAGATGGAGTTAGCGTGAAATAACATGTCCAAACGCTGATTCCATATCACGGTTTCATATCGTGATATGATATAGCATGGCCAAACACCTATATCTCCAACCTTATTCTATATTTTACTCTTCAAATATATGTTTTTTTTTTAGAGAGAACCAACTCCAGTCTAATTCTCAATTTTACTCTCTAAAGTAGAATCTTCTTCCATCTCCTCAATATTATATTATTATTTTTATTTCACAATATATGTTTCTCTTTCTTGTTTTACAAATATTCTTTTCAATTTTTTTATTTAATATTAAATTAATTTTTTTATTTTAAATCTTTAAATAACATAAATTGTAAGCAAATATTATATAATATACTCCCTCCGTTCACTTTTACTTGTACTTAATCCTAAAATAGATTTTCATTTTTACTTGTTACTTTTAATATATCTAGAAAAGATAATTAGTGTTTTCCATGTTTTTACCCTTATCATTAAATATTATTCTCGATATCACTTTTCAAGACTCAATACTAAACGTTAATTAGTAAGGATAGTGTGGTAAAATACATATATCATTAATTTTTTCTTTAATGGGTGTTGATGAGTCCACAATTTGGACTCATTTAGGGTTCATTTTAATAGAATTAGTGTCCTCAAATGCATATTTTGTCTCAACAACAGATGCAAATCCTTAAGTTTTAGGTATTTGGAGTTTGAGGCAAAGCATGGACACTACTTGGCAAAAAGGAACAAAACGGCTGAAACGACGAAGAAAAGAAGGCTTGTGGATCGCCTAATGCATTCGGCGAGTTGCCGAATGGCCTTAACATCGTCTAATGTTCCAGTGTGCTGAGCCTTGAAGGAAAAGATAAAGTCGACGATGAAAAGGAGCAGTCAACGCGTCGCCGAACAGTTCTGCGAAGCAGTACTATATCGCCCAATGATCCAGAACGCGAAGATGCTGAAGGCAAAAGCTGAAAGGCGATGAAGCAGACCAAAGGGCGGATCGCCGAGTGCATCGGCGATCCCGACTAATTGCACCGAGTGATCCTTCACATAACATTTTTTGACAACAATAAATACTAGTTTGAATTTTTATCTTAGTATGCAATTTCAATTACTAACATTTTATTTTCCAAGTTTTCAAGTAGAGAACATTTTTGCTTAGCTTTTGAACATATATAGACGTTCAATTCCAAGAAATTGGAAGTGGGTGTTGAAGATTCTTCATCCTAGATTCGTTTAAAGTGAATATAAATCATACCCAGTTGATGTTACTTCGATTTGGTATCATTTTCTTCCTTTTCTCTATGTCTAGCTAAAACCCCAATTCTTGGGGTGTGATTTTGTGAATATGGATTAAATTTTTTGTTGGGTATTGCTTATTGTTAGTCTATTTGATGTTTAAATGTGATTTCGTTTAGTAGTTGTGCTTGAACTTAATGGGATTCTAGTTGCAAATACGATTTCATCTTAGTATTTTTGACTTGCTCGAGAGAGAGGTTTTAAAACTAAGACTACTAAATCGATAGTCGGTGGTTATTAGGTCGTCGTGGGTTCAACTCGAGAGGTTGAATCCTAGGCATTTTCCCACACATTCAGCTCGAGAAAGTGAATGGGCTAAGACGGAGGTTATGCTTAAATGCGGCAACTCGGTATTTGAGAGAAATCAAGTTGATTCATGGTAAGTTGCTTGAGAGAGAATTTACCCCCACTAAAGTCTATCGTAGTTACAAATGTTCAGCAATTTACTATCAATAGCATTTACCCGATTGTGTAGTTTATCCCATATTTCTATCACATCCCAAGAATCCCATCTCCCTATATTCACATATTTTTGAATTTTCGCTGTTTTAGTTGTTAATTGACTACAAACCCTCCATTGATAATTGACATTCGTGTCAACCCTTTAATTTATTATGTTTTTACTCGATAATATTTTTAGCTATGGTTAACTCTAGCATATTCGTGCTTAACTCTTAATTCTCATAAACCTCTCCCTTTGGACTCGACCTCAACCCATTCGGTTGGATTATATTACTATTGTACGATCATAGACACTTGAATTGAAAGTTGTGTCTTGATTACGCAAACATCAGGTGTGTCAAGTCAATCAGTAACAAGTAAAACGAACATATGGAGCACATATTAATGGATAATTCAAATTGTCACGACCCAAAAGAGGAGATCATGATGACACACACCCCGAACACCCAATTTGATGTGTAAGTCAAAAGAAATAACACATACGGGACTTTCAAAGGAAAGTCGAGCCACAACCGACGAGAAATGAAAAACAACAAAGAAATTCTAACATGATATCATAAGCATAAAGAGCATCTAATACATTTCTAGAATCTGGAATACATCTCAATATTTCTAAAATAAATTAAAGACTGTAAATAATAGATGGAGACAAATGGCGATTCAAAAAGCAGGATCTTATCACAACTTCGAATGAGAAGAAATCGTTAGATCCGATCAACTACTACGAAGATCACCATGACTAGGATCTGCATAAAAAAGATAACAGAATTAGGGGTGAGTATAATATCCATGCATACAAAAAACTATGAAATGCTTCCATCTGCATACAAAAAAGTCCCACTCCGACATAAGTGACGCCAATTTATATAATAACAGAGTGAATAAGGTAAATACATAAGGTTACAGTTACTATTGATACAATAGATAAGAAAGTTACACAACACAACAAAGTTGGTCAATGTAATACAATGAGATGATGAAATGATGTAGTGGAATCAAGATCATCGCACAATCTGTCATTTACACCTTGTTGAGCTTTAGCTTCCAGAAAATGACCCATGGGGGACTCACAGTCTATATACCAATCTCGATATCTTAATATCTCATCAACTTACCACCTACCGTGGTCAAGGATAAATGTAAGGTGTCTCATTTTCTTTCTCAAAAATAATATTTCTCCACTTTTTCATATTCACATGAACAATGATATGCTGAATGAGGATGAATGTATCACAACACATATAACATAAAAAAGTATAATCAATTCATCAAGGATTTTGAATAGCATAAAGTTTCCAAACTCAATAAGTCATGAGACACATCCTCAAATGATAGAGATAGTAGAAGAATCCATTTGAAATCAACTTTTACCACTTAGAAAGCCTTTCTTTTAGTTTAAGATGATCAAATATCAATTCAAGCCCCTGACCCGGACATCTCAATGTCAAAATATAGAAAATAAGCCACACGACCCCTCACTTAGACTAATTCTCAACCATCACACGTTTTCAATAACAATTAAGGGTATCACACGAGCCTCCACACAGGCTAAACATTAAAAATATGCATTAAACAGACTAAATAAGAAAGTCAACACTTATAAACCTTTAAAATTCATGCTACGGCTCATTTCACGGTTGACTCTCTAAAAGATTAATTACTCATCTTAATAAAAAAAAAGAATAGACAAATCTACCTTGAAGGCTGAAACTTCACCTGAACAACTCTATCGGAGCACTCCCTCTACAAAACGATCTCTGGAACAGAGTTCAACTATCAAGAATGGAAATGATTCATCAACAATATCCCAACGATATCCATATTGATAGGATTAAAAAGTGGGGTAAAATCGTCCAAAAATCACTTCAAAAATTGAAAGGGTAAAATCAGCGTTTTATTCAAGATACACCATCTATAATCAAACATGAACTCTTGGTTGAAAAACTCATTAAAAACAAGTAAGGAATAAGCTCCAAATCAAGAATTATTAAAAACAAATTCAGCTTTGGATAATATTCCAAAACCCACATTGAAATCATGATATAGAGATGTTTTTGAAAGATTAAAAATTGAAGAAATCAATAACGAATTGATAGAAAAATCTTATCCATATGAGTTTTCACAAAATATAGCCAAGAAATAGTCTCACCAAAGCTCCAAAAGATTGAAAATGGAGGAAATGAGAAAAATGAGAAGGATCCCAAAATTTGGATTTTGTTCAGGTAAAATTTAGTCATCGCGATCACGAGCCACTAACTCTCACGATCGTGAAGGAAACTCAGACTACACTTCGCAATCGTTAGACCCTTGTCCACAATCGCAAAGGCTAAGGAAATTGTTCATCGTGAATACAAGTCTTTGGGTCGTGATTGTGAAGACCACAAAGAAGACACATTACAATCGCAAACCTATGGGCCGCGACCGCAAAGGTCAAAGTGACTTGCACCAGAACCAGAAAACAAACAGTTCAACCCAAGGAAAAATATCACGGAATGGACTCTCGAAATTCGTTCGGGGTCCATAAAAAATTATAACACCACTAAATTTCAAAGTTAAGACCCGAACCATTCTTGAATTGCGTATAAAGTAGTACTGAGTGATTCTTAATTGTTCTTAGATGTTAAGGTCAATTCATTAAGGTGAGAATGATTTTGGATATAAATTAAGGTCACTAGAATCCCCTAGCACAAAGTTGAGTTGAAAACTTCCTTATCGATTAAGTTTTGACATAAGATCTTACCTATGTCAATTTAAAACAATCATATTTCTCAGCACATAATGAATTAGGTAGCCTATGACCTATCAAGTAAAAGGTCCTTGAGTCTTCTTTCAAACACTATCAAGTTTTCCTCATTTCAAGTTTGGAGTAAGAGGTTATGACCATTTTAGTGATACCCTGTTAGACACTCAAAATTTCACGAACGGCTATACAACCGGTGAAGTTTTTCACGTACTGTGGAGCCTTAAACGGTCTGTCAATGCTCCGCTTTAACACACCTTGTTAGTCTTTTAAGTTGGGGTCGTTTTGGTCTATTCCACAAGCGTTTGGTACTTTAACTACGTCATTTTAACTCATATTCTAAACCTAAATCATGATGTTTTACACCTAATTAAGGGCTTAGAAAGTGTTAATCAGTTCTTTTACGTTCATTAACAATTCAAGTCATTAGAGCAAGGTTCCAATAAGAGAAAAGCTAGGGTTTCAAGTGTTCTTTGAGTTTCATCGATTTCATCAAGAACTTCATTCTTCCAAGTATGTACGACTATCATAGTGTTGGACTAGTTCGTCCTTACTCCCTACATCTACTTTCAAATCAGTAAAAGAGTAATCTAGGGTTCTATCCTTAGATTTGAGTAGTCTTGAGATGAGTTGATAAAGAATTATGAGTTCTTGAGTTCTTGATTATTTAATTCTTATTTCTAATTATTGAATTGCTGTAAATTGTGTATTGCGATTATTGAGCTAATTGTTATGTCTAATTTTCAACATGAACCCCATTCATGAGTATTCATTAATTCTTATTGAGAATCTTTTAAACAAAATATTATTGTTTAAAGGGAAAAGGGTCAAATATGCCCTTAAACTATGTGAAATGAACAAAAATGCCCTTCATTTATAGTTTGGCTCAAAAATGCCCTTAGCGTTAATACTTTGGTTCAAAAATGCCCTTAAACTATGTGAAAGGAACAAAAATGCCATCCCTTTATAGTTTGGCTCAAAAATGCCCTTACCGTCAATACTTTGGTCCAGAAATGCC
The DNA here is from genome assembly GCF_019186545.1 of Solanum stenotomum. Classification (NCBI taxonomy): domain Eukaryota; kingdom Viridiplantae; phylum Streptophyta; class Magnoliopsida; order Solanales; family Solanaceae; genus Solanum; species Solanum stenotomum. The sequence continues at coordinate 49,170,330 of NC_064289.1, read as the reverse complement.
CCTATAGTTACAAAATGGGTCAAAAATGCCCTTTTCCGAATAAATATATATTTTTTCTTTTTAAACACATCTTCGTCCTAATTAAAATATTATTGAAGAACACTATTCTTGTTTTCTTTCTTCTAAAATCACTTTAACAAATAAAAAGGTAGGAAATATTTTTTTTCTTCTTAATCTCATTTTATCAATTAAAATAGAATAACGTCATGTACCCTTTGGACATATAATATATGTCATATATAAGATTATAGTATATCCATCATTAATTTATATTTATATAACGATAAAAAATAAGAAATATTTTCATTTTTTATTTTTTTCTAAATTGAAGTAGGATAAACATTTGCTAATTTTAAAAAAAAAAATTTTATTAGAAAAGAATGTGTTAAAAAAATATTTATTTGAAAAATGAGCATTTTTTACCCATTAAATAACAATAAGGGCAATTTTGGACCAAAATATTAACGGTAAGGGCATTTTTGGACCAAACTATAAAGGGATGGCATTTTTGTTCCTTTCACATAGTTTAAGGGCATTTTTGAACCAAAGTATTAACGCTAAGGGCATTTTTGAGCCAAACTATAAACGAAGGGCATTTTTGTTCCTTTCACATAGTTTAAGGGCATTTTTGACCATTTTCCCTTGTTTAAACTGAGTTTTGAGGAAGTAAAAGAGGAGTTTGAGAAAGAGTATAAGGGAACTAAGTATTTCCCAAATGTTTAATTTTTACATAGAAGAAAAAAAGTAGACTTTTTTTTTAGAAAAGTTGAAAGAGTTTTCAGAAAGATTAAGTACAGAACAATTACCTCTTAAAGAGACCCTTTTGAGTAATTATCTCAACCCATATTTTTACATTTAGCAAAGAGAAATCTTGTTTTCTAAATGAGAAATGAGTCTCAAAGATATTTCAGAGCAATTACCTATTTTAAGAGGATAGTTTGAGCAATTATCTCAAATCAGAGAAAGAGTATGTTTTTATACATTTGAGAAAGAGTGTATATTATTAGGAGTAGTATTGAGCATCGATATGAGTGATAGTTCAAATAACTCACAACCCCTATAAACAATGTCTTGCCAACATGGGTACAAGATCATACTTTTTAGATGAATCCTTAGTGCCTTCGAGCAGATCTTAGTGGATCCACTTAGTTGAGAGGTTCTATATCCTGGCACAATATGGAATAGTTCTGGTAGCGTGGACAAAATGTCGTATCATCACATAACTCATAGTGATGGTTATCGATTAGAGAGTCTCCTAATAGAGATAAAGTGTATTTTTTATATCACTTATTATGTTGACTTTAGAGATGAGAAAGTATTTTGTAAATCTTTAAATGATTTAACTCTTTTACTTCTTTACATTCAACATGAGTACATTGTTATTTATTGCAGTCTTATCTATCAGTTATTTTGCCTCAACTTTATTACTTACTCGTACATTCAAATATACTGATGCCATTTAACCTGAGTCTTCTTATGATGCAAATACATGTATTCAATATTATCAATATGCGCTCCATTGAGATCACTCTATACTCTAGTTAGCTTTTGGTGAGCCTCCATGCATTCCGGAGGACTTCACATTTACTTTCTAGTTAGTAGTTTTGAGATGTCGTTGGTTGTCATCTTTCTTTAATAGTAGAGGCTTCATGGATGGATAGAGTTGAAGAGTCTTTCAGTATTTACTTTGAGTTTAAATGTTCAAAAATTTTGGTTTTGAGCCTTTTATCGCTTGAGTAAGTCTTCTGCTAAGTAGTCAGTCAGACCAAGGGTTCGTTAAAAGAGTAGCAATGATTGTTGAGTGTCGGCCATATCTAGTATGTAGGCTCGGGGTATGACACACTTGGTATCAGAGCACAAAGTTCAAGTGTCTTAGGGTGTCTATGAAGCCATGTCAGTAGGATCTTATTTATGGTTGTGAGGTCCCCACTTCTATAAATGAGGGACTACATACATTTAAGAAAACTTTTCCTACTTTCATACTCTATATCGTGCATTAGAACTGTTTCATAAGAAAGTTACTCAAACTCGTGCGTTTCTCAAATCCATTCGACTACTCCTCATACTAAAGGTAGCTGTAAAGCAAAGCCCAGATCCTTATCGATGAGTTACTCTCAACAAAAATCTTCAGAAAGTCATGAGTCGATTGAGGGTCTTGAGAGAAGCCCCTGAGTGAGATTAAGTGTTGAGATTCAGAAGAATACACTCTTATTCATATGAATCATGTGTTCAAGCTAAAAGCGATATGTACTTCCAGACTCTCTTCTCTAAACTTTGTTTTAGTTGAGACCCTTATGATGAAGTGTGTTTTTAGAGCTTGGGTAGTATTTTCACCCCAAAAAATAGTATGAGTTATAATGTTATAAGTAGTAGTAGTAAAAGTGCCTAGAGTTAGAAGAATGCATGCAGAGGTATAGTAATCTAAGAAAGGAAGATAGTGATGAGGCAAATTATGGTGTTGCAGTCATGCACCCAATAAGTTATTAATGAGGAGTTTTCCCTTATGGGTAGACTAATAAGTGATAAGTTTGTGAAGATTTCATGATAGAGATGAGTTAGAGTATACTTTAACCAGAAGAAAGTTTATGGCAATGTCACATTGTGTTAGTGAAAGTCAAGTATATGTGTTGAACAAAAGAGTAAAGTATTCAGGAGGTGATAGATCTAAGCTAGGCTTATGATTTTTAGGGAGAGCCATGATGTTCAAAGGGTTATAAAACTAATTTGGCAATGATGTATTGTGAATGGGTAAATAGTATTTAAGTTGTGAAAGGAAATGTGATGGTAGACTGTAAGTATGAGACTGAGAGATAGAGATTTACTACTTGTCATGAGGTTTTAATGGGCGAGTGTTTCTTAATTTTATCTACTAGTCATAAGTTTGTATAATATGTGAGAAATTATATTTATATATGTGTTTAGTATTAGACACTAAGCTTGAAATTCAGATGAGTGTAGTGATTAAAAAAAAATAGCATCATGGCGATGGTGCTAGGATTGAGGTTTGATCTGGTAGATTTGACATCGAGTAGGTGAGCAATTAAGTTGTTACCTTGAAATAAATGTGAAGTAGTATACATATGGTATTATGACCCTTAGATGAGAAAAATGAAGTATGGCTAAGTTATTAGATTAGCAAGAGTATTAAGAGGTGTACCTGAGATCATATGTAGTCAGACGAGGTTCTAATTAAGTTTATGATTTTTTTCATGTGTACCTTGATAGTATAGTTGAGCTGTCAATGTGGGGTAGACTGATGTAAGCACTATTTATTACCCTTAAGAGTTTTTCGAAGGGATCAAGTATAGTCAATGATGAGCCTTTTAAATATAGTTCAAGTTTTCTCCAATTAGGTAGATATGGACTTAGAAGGACGATATTAATGTGCTAATAAAGATAAGTCAGACTATTAAGAGTTAGATTAAGTGGCTTTATAAGCCAATGAGGGTAACAATTATATAAAGACTTCAATAGAAGCTGGAAGAAGTTAAAAGAGACAGCTTAGAAAGAAGTCCTAGAAGGATCTTAGTACATGCGCATGGTGAACTCTATAGACTTGAGATTAGCATTTCCTCGAGTATTAGAGTAAAATCGAATATAGACTAGTTTAGAAAATATAGAATAGATCCATAACTTTAAAGCATCAGCTTCAGACCTAAGGGGGAGATGATAAGATGAGAAACCAAGTCAAGTGTTGAGAATAAGATAGTAATATATTCAGAAATAGTTAAAGTGATATATTGATTCATTCATACTCTAGCGTATTCCTCAAAGTTTAGTCGTTACAACATCATGTTGATATATCTTATATTTCATGACTTATGCTCATTCACTTCAGACAAACTCACATCTATGCTCAGTTCCCAAAATGATGGGCAAAGATTTTAGCCCATTGATCTCAATCTTACTCCACAAAGTTATGGATATCAGCCTCATGATATGAACCTATTTATATAGGCACTCATGTCTCATAGTATGCTTAGGCTCGCAAATTCATGATTTGAGCTCAATGGCTAGCAAGATAATATTATGTCATGCATATGCATATTCTTATATCAGAATTCTCGAATGAATCGTGCTTATAATATTTCGCCCTAAAGCTCTTTTAGTGATACTTTTTAGTTAAGAGAGTGATGTTGATGATAGTAGTTGAGTGATGAAAGAAAAAGAAGGTTGATGTTTCTTATGTTGGTAGCAGTAGTGTGCTTATTTTATCTAAAGTTATAAAAGTGGAGGAAGGATGAATGAAGATTGAAGTTGTACCATGAGTAATAGTTAGGTGAGAGTAGTTAGTTAGTTCTTGATTGTAATGCGTGAAATTTTAATTGATAGAGATGACAAGAGAAGGAGAAATTCTTAGAAGGATTGATTAGTAGGAGACCATGGATTGACTATAGTACTTGGCTTGAATGTGATGTTGTTACATGTGGATGATTACATGATGCATTAGATCCTTCTTGAGTAGGACTCGAAGTTTTGTTGAATGTAGTGGTAAGGAGTAGTATTCACGGGATGAGATTTCATATAGAGACGTAGAACCTGAATCTTGTGGTTTAGATTAGTATAAATATATCATGCTTAACATCTTGTGATTTAGAGATTAGTCTTGAACACAGTAAGAGCAGATAGTTTAACTTAGACCTTGGTAAAAATACTTATAAATCCTTGTAGGAGTTATGACTTGCAGCTAATGAGGTGCAATATTCATAAAGAAGGGCTTGGTTTAGAGGTGTTGCTAGGCTTGAAAGCTAGCAATTGTATTGCTTAAGCCACAATAGTCATATTCTTATTTCATGCCCAAATACCTTTGTTTCATGTAAAATAACTTCAGATAGAGCATGGATATGTTCAAAACAATATCGTTTTTGACTTGTATGCTATAGAGAGTTCCAAACTCTTAGTCCGAATCAGTTCCGCATATGTTAGTAGGAAAGTTTAGAAGTCATAAAGATAGTAAGAGTAACTCATTTCCTTTCTATTCTCAGTTCATCCGTCATTCGAGGACGAATGACCTCAAAAGGGAGATATTGTAACACCCCAAAAATTTCTAAGTTAAGATCCAAACCATTCTTGAATTCCATATAAGGTCGTACCGAGTGATTCTTAATTGTTCTTAGATGCTAAGGTCAATTCATTAGTGTGAGAATGATTTTGGATATCAATTAAGGTCACTAGAATCCCCTAGCACAAAGTTGAGTTGAAAACTTTCTTATCGATTAAGTTTTGACGTAAGGTTCTACTTAGGTAAACTTGAGACAATCATATCTCTCAGAACATAATGAATTAGGTGGCCCATGACCTATCAAATTAAAGGGCTTTGAGTCCTCTTTTCATCGCCACCAATTTTGTCTCATTTCAAATTCAGAGTAAGAAGTTATGCCCATTTTAGTGAAGCCTTGTCAGATAGTCAAAGTTTCACGGACGGCTCTACGGCCGGTGAAGGTTTCACGAATCGTGGAGCCTAAAATGGTCTGTGAAGCCTTCCTTTTAAGGCACCTTGCCGTTCTTTTAAGCTGGGATCGTTTTGGTCTTTCTCATATGCATTTGATACTTAAACTATGTCGTTTTAACCTTTATTCTAAGCCTAAACCACGATGTTTTACACCTAATTAAGGACTTATATATTGTTAATTTGTTATTTTACATTCATCAACACTTCAAGTCATTAAAGCAAGGTTCCAAGGGGAGAAAAGCTAGGGTTTCAAGCGTTCTTTGAGTTTGATCGATTTCGCCAAGAACTTTGTTCTTCCAGGTAAGTAAGGCTATCATATTGTTAAGTTGGACTAGTTCGTACTCAAGCCCTACATCTACTTTCAAATCAGTAAAAAAGTAATATATGGTTCTATTTTTAGATTTGAGTATCGTTGAGATGAGTTGATATTGAGTTCTGAGTTCTTGCGTTGCTGATTATTGAATTCTTATTTCTAATTATTAAATAGTCGTAAATTGTGTATTGAGATTATTAAGTTAATTGTTCATGTCTATTTTTCAGCATGAACCCTATTCTTGAGTATTCATTGAATTCTTATTGAGAATCTTTTAAACAAACCATTATTGTTTAAACTGAACTTTTAGGAAGTAAAAAGGAGTTTGAGAAAGAGTATAAGTGAACTAAGTAGTCCTTAAATGTTTCTTTTTTACATGAAGAAAAAGAGTAGACTTTTTTTCGAGAAAAGTTAAAAGAGTTTTTAGAAAGATTAAGTATAGAGAAATTATCTCTTATAGAGGCCCCTTTTGAGTAATTATCTCAACCCAAAATGTATTTTTAGATTGAACAAAGAGAAACATTGTTTTCTAAATGAGCAATGAGTCTAAGAGATATTTCAGAGCAGTTACCTTTTTTTAGAGGATAGTTTGAGCAATTATTTCAAACCAGAGAAAGAGTATGTTTTTATATATTTGAGCAAAAGTATATATTATTGGGAGTAATATTGAGCACCGATATGGGGGAGAGTTCAGATAACTCACAACCCCCATAAACCATATCTTGCCAACATGGGTACATGATTATACTTTTTAGATGAATCCTTAGTACCTTCGGACAGAGCTTAGTGGATCCACTTAGTTGAGAGATTCTATATCCCGACACGATATAGGATAGTTTTGACACCATGGACAAGATGTTGTATCAGCACGTAGCTCATAGTGATGATTGTCGTTTAGAGAATCTCCCAATAGAGATAAAGTGTATTTTTTATATCACTTATTTTGTTGACTTCAGAGATGAGAAAGTATTTTGTAAAGTTTTAAATGATTTAACTCCTTTATTTATTTACATTCAGCTTGAGCACATTGTTATCTATTGTAGTCTTTTCTTTCAGTTATTTCGGCTCAGCTATATTACATACTCGTACATTCAAATATACTGATGTCATTCATCCTGCATCTTTTTATGATGTAGATACATGTGTTCAGTATTATCAACAGGCGCTTCTTTGAGATCACTCTACACTTCAGTTAGCTTTTGGTGAGCCTCCTTGCATTCTGGAGGACTTTACATTTACTTCCTAGTTAGTAGTTTTGAGATGTCGTGGGTCTTGTCCCGACATCCTTCTTTAATAGTAGACGTTTCATAGATAGATAGAGTTGAGAAGTCTTTTAGTATTTACTTTTTCTTGAGATGTTTTTGCAAACTATTATACTTATGTTATTGAATATTTTACAGACAGTTTGAGTTGAGTATTTACTTTAAGTTTAGATATTCATTTTTTTTGTTTTTAAGCCTTTTGTCGCTTTAGTAAGTCTCCCGCTAAGTAGTCAGCCAGACCAAGGGTTCGCTTGGGGACCAACAATGGTTCTTGAGTGTCAGCCACGTCCAGGTTGTAGGCTCGGGAGGTCAAAAAAATAAATTGGACATGCTACCCCACTATATTCGCCATTCCAGATTAATGGAGTCATCAAATTTACGAAAAACGATCAAATGATGAAATTACTCTTCCAGACCACTCTTTAGGCTTAAAAAATAACTTCTTACTCAAACACACAAAAATCAACTTAAGGCCTCAGAAGACATGGTTTATATAATTAAAAAAAAAAAGATAAGAGAAAAGAAAAGAGAGATAATAGAAAAAGAGCCATCTTCGAGGGATTGAAATTTTGCTTTACAGAAAAGGGGGAGAAATAAGGATGGTTATAATGAAGAGAAAAACAAAGTTGATAACAAGGAGGGAATAGTCACTACTCCAAATGAATCTCACTTTTATCCTGAGCCTTTGTTACAAGCCGAAAAAGTCCTGATGTAATCGTAGTCCAGTTGTTTGTAATGTCAAAGCGAAATTAATAATGGAAATCCTATAGATTGTGTGTGCATTGCTTGAATTTGTTTCTGAGCGTGAGTGTTTTGTTTTATCCCTCATAAATAAGATCTTGTCATGAGAGTGATATGAAATAGTTTGTGGTAAAGTCTTTAGTAATGCACTGTTGAAGACTGGCTGGTAAGCATATTTGCTAAATTGCTTATTGATACCCAAATGTCAGTCCTAGATCCTTCAGAGTTGAAGCATGAATTGATACGCATGTGCATGTATGAGTACACTACTGCGAATGTTGATAGCCTTTGTGTCTGTGTGTTGCTTGAGGACAAGAAAATATGGTAAGTTGAGGGTGTAGATTTGCCGACATTTGACGACACATCTGATGCTTTTACTGAGAATATTTGTGCGATCTTAAGTAATAAAAGTGTCGTTTTAATAGTTTAACATTGTGTTAGTAAGGAAATATGCCAAGACAGAAAGGAAATAAAAATAGAGTTAAGTGACAGAAAAACAAGCCCTAACAACACTGCTGACGAGTCGCCAGACTTGGATACATGATTATCTCACTCACCTCTGTCCCTATCTAGCTCGTCTCTCTCCCTATTTTAGTGTATCTGGTAGCAAAACTATATGTATCTGGGTGTATTTTCCTCAATATATGGTAGAAAACTCTTAATTAATGGTAAGATATGTAATTATTTTAAAGTATATGTATAATTAGTATAGATGGTATGCATGTATGTCTAATAAGGTAGTTTTTCCATAAAATTATTAGGGAAAATTACGCGATTAAGCAAATTTATACTACTTAATTAATCATCATAGTTGTAGTTTGCTATAATTATCACTCGCGACTAGTATTATACATTACGTGGGCTGACTTCTAGTTTGTATAATTAGTCACGTTTGTATAATTCGCCACATTTGTATAATTCGCAACTAACAATTTTGCGTTTGATTTGTATTTGTATATGATGATTTGTATTTGTATATGACAATTATTTCCTTTGAGTTTTCAGCTTTGTCACCATATACATTCAATCTTTTTGTATATAACTTTTTTAAGTTGGTATAAACGTGTAGTTTGTGGATTTTGTATAATATAATTTATATAATGTAATTTGTATAATATATTTTGTATAATTGTTTAAAGTTTATATGTTTATATTTGTATCAATTTGCTATTTCGAGTTTTATCAGATTTAAATAATTTCAGCCTTTATATTACTCAATTATACAAAATCACACGAATTATATAAACGTATGTATGAATTATACAAATTATTGCCTTCTCGCTTGCCTCTCTCCTCCCTCTCTCGCCTCTCTCCTCCCTCTCCCAATCTCGCTTGCCAAATATACAAATACATATGTATAATATATAATTATCTAACCGATATACATATACAATTCACCTCTCTCCCACACACTGCTCTCTCTCACTCGCCTCTCTCCTTCCTCTCCCAATCTCGTTCGCCACTCTCCTCCCTATAACATGTAGTCACGAATCGTAATTACCAAACTATAGCTATGAAGGATAATTAGGCTATTTTTGAGTGGTTATATGCGAAAGTTTCCCAAATTATTATCTTCTTTATTATGACAATATATAACATATCAAAATGAAAAATATATCTTTTTGAAAATATTTTGACAAGATTCTTCATGGATGAATTTGAATCTGATATCAATTCAAATTTTAATGAGGAAATTTTATAAAACATGATAGTATACACTGGAATGACAATATGACCGGCGGTGGATCAAACTTGTAAACGTTTAGCAACGTCTGAAACTCCGATGATCGGCGATGGATCGAACTTGTTGAAGTTTCTCAACTCCTCCTCTATGCTATTTTCCCTTTTCAACCTTGTTTTGCTGCTTTACTTTTCTTTTCTTTTTGGGTTTTTATGTCTAAAATCTTTTGGGCCGGTTCATTTGAATTGACCACTCTTTTGTACGGATCTTGACAAGGCCACACCTTATGAACTCACACTGAATTTTGAAAGATCTGATATATAATTATCAAGAATAACATATTAGGTTATCTATCTACTTTAGAAAATATGGATATGGATTTGATCTAACTTGTATTTTATTCACCACAAATTGATTTGATAGGTAATTTATTAATGGAAAAATTACTGAAATACACGTCTTATGTTTCCCTTATTTCTAATATTCTCTTTTATTTCTAAAATCCCTTATTTCTCGCCTAATTCTGAATTATTTTATAATGTATCCGAGCTAGTTTTTAATGTATATGAGCTAATTTTTACTGTATTCGAGCTACATATTATGTATCCGATTTATTTTATGATTTATCTGAGCTACATATTATGTATCCGGTTTGTTTTACTTTTTCAGTTAATGTAATTACAAACTAAATAGGGATAGATTGTAATTTCATATTAATTATTCATGATATTAATCCGATTCAAAATCATCAAGAAGATAATATTCGTTGATTAAATTTACCTTCTTCTACGGGATTTTTTCTTTAGGACGTCAGTTAATTGGATTAATATCGTCATTCATAGTTAACATTTTAAAATCCATCAAGTTAGAATCATTTGGAACTAAAAAATTTCATTTAAAATTGTTTCCATCAATATTGGGGAGGGATTTGAAGACAATATCCCTAAAACCATAAGATTGGGAATGTGATTTGATTTTTCAATTATGAGGTCAATCAATGTGACTATATATTCTTTTCTCTAAGCAGCCACAAAATGACATGCGGTAATTAGAAACACTAGACTAAATATTCTTAATACTATTTTGGATTAATGAGTTCACATAAATTACGAGTTGATTTTTCAGATGATTACTATATTAACAGTTATGATCTTACAAAATTATTTTTTTTGTTGAAGAAATTTGAAATTATCGAGAAGATAAATAACTTTATAAAATAATAACTATTAGTTGAGTGACCTTAAGAAAAATCAACCCTATAAATTATTTAATGGCGTCTTTCACCACATTGTTAATTGGATTATTGGCTTAAAAAATTAAAATATCAAAGTTGGTTGGCAGGGAAAGAAAAAGAAATCCAAAAATCAAATGAATTAATATCAAACGCTAGTTTGGAATATTCTACAAAGCTTAATTAAAAAGTATAGGGGTTAACTTGTTCTTGATAATTAAATAATTTATAATCATAAGCCGTACCGAACTTTACTTGAAAACTTATTATCATAATCATTAATCCATAATCATAATGAATTGATATCAAACACCTTGTTTGGATTCTAGAAGCCTAAATAAACCAGTAGCTAGAGGGTTACTTGTTTTACATTTTCTCTTAGTTTCAATTTTGTTTGACCTATTTTGACTTGACATAAAGTTTCAGAAAATAAATAAGACGTTTGAATTTTATAGTCTAAAATTAAAGATATGCAAATATAGCAAAATGTCTTTTAATCTTGTGGTCTTAAACATGTTATGTGAAAAATTAAAATTAAAAAGTTCAATTTTTTATTTAAAACAAACTAAAAAGAAAAGTAGACCAACTAAAATGAAATAGAGGGAGTATTATATATCTTATGGAATATGTACTCATAATTCCATGGAGATTACTTTAATAACAAAATATTATTATTATTATTATTATTATTATTATTATTATTATTATTATTATTATTATTATTATTATTATTATTATGATAATAATCCATATTTCAAATCATGAAATATGATATTGTACGTAAATATTTTTTAGTAAAGTAATGAAAACTACCATGAGTTGATATAAAATGCATTCAAACTTAGTTGATTGATTAATTTGGGTTAGAAAGAATTTGGTAAGTGTTTTGTTAGGCGTAGATACTTCAAACGAGGAAAATTCTTCTTTTTTATTTTTATTATCTTTGTCTATTTGAATGTGACATGCACAAACTTTACTAAATAATAAGTTTGAGACGAAAGATTAGTTAGTGACTCTATTATGTATTTGGTTCTATTTAATTAAGCAATCATTCTCAGTCTTTTCATTCTTTAGGGAAGATCAAGTAAAGAGAACAAGAAAATTGGCCTGCATTAATCTTAGGATATATCTTTTTATAAAGAATTTACTAAATTAATAAATTATGTATTTACACCAACTCGCATTAGTTTACCAAAACTAAGTATAATGTTAGGTAAGAAAAGGAATTCATTATTTAGGTCAAGAGATATTGATTAGAGTTGTCAAAAAGGGTCGATCCAGTCTCATTCGGTCCAAGGTATTTGATCAGCTAGGGCGGGTTGGTCTTTCATTTTGAAAGGGCCTGAAAATGCTCAATCCAGCCCAACCCTAGAAGGGTCAAGGGCTGGGGCAGGCTATAGCCCTTCTTTTTATTTATTTTTTCTTTTCAAACTTAAAATTATGTAAGATCAAGAAAATGAGAAGATTTTCAAATCAAATATGACAAATAATGGTGTTGTTTCAATAACACTAGCAAAAAATCTAGTGTGATTAACATGTATCTAGGATACTAGATACGCAAGATATATGTATCTGATGTGATGCATCCCAGATACGCAAGCGAGATAAGAGACTGGTGAGTGAGATGGAAGGGAGGCAATGGTTCTGGATTTGTCTATGTATCCTAGATACACGTGAATCCATTTGAATAGAATGTATCTATAACAAATTAACCTACTTTTGAGTCCATGTATCCCCTGATACATGTATATGGACATACTAAAATCTGATGAGATTCATAATATTACGACATAGCATGCAATTAAGTAATGAACTCATATACTAGTGAAATTGTTGTAGCTTATCCTTAAATAAATAGTTTTGACTCATGGGCCGACGGCGGTCCAACCACAATCAAGCCTCAAGGGCCAAGGACTGATAAACCCTAGTTTTAAATGGGCTTAAAAAATTCTATTGCATCCCTACCCTAATAATGGGTTAGATTGGACCGGCCCCATGGGTTAAGCCCATTTTGATGGCTCTTATATTGATGTAGTATGTATTTACTAGATTAGTGTATATATACTTGAGATGTGAAATCAAGTTCTTTTATAAATTGTTTTTCATGTTAGGTAAATTAGCATTATGGACTATAAAGTAAGTATTACTGGCTTGCTTGTTGCAAAGTGTGAGTCTAACAATATTGATGATGAAATTAGATGGTTTACAAGTGATCATGGAAATGGGTATATTAAATTATAATTCATCTCAAGTAACATTTCATAATGATCAAGATATGCATGTTTAAGCCTTTATGAACATAGGCGTATAACTATTGGAGTAAATTTCAATTTTTTTTCATAATCGATTACTAAGTGAAGATTATGTTGATCAATTGTAGATACCCTATATTCTGCTGTAAAATAAATTATCATCGTTACATCGAGTCTTGGATGGATTAAAATATTAATTCGAATTTGATCTTGTATCCTAATCAAATCTGTTTTTGTTAAGTTGGATCTGATCAGACTTTGATTACTATTTGTCGTCTCCTAATATTTTCAGCTGTCAAATCCATATTTTAACCAATACAAAAAAAAGCAAAAAAAATGTTTGAATATAATTAACACCAATACTCAATCAGTACTAATTTTTCTACAAATAATTAATTCCATCTATTCATCATTGCGCGTTGTCCACTAATTCCGCTTGCTTCTTTTAGTCTTACGTTAATTAAAGGACTATACTATACGATAGTATATAATGATAATAAAGTAGGAAAAAAAAATCAAAGTTACTTAGAGAAATAATACACTTCCACTAATTAAACTTGGACTTTAAATCTAATAGACTTAGATAGAAAAGAGAAAAAACAATGAATGAGTACGGAACGAAGGAAAATGTATCTTTTACTGAAAATATTTTTTTAAAATTCCTTTTCAAGAAAATAAGTGAGCTTCTTATTTTTATTTATTTATGTTCTATGTATAAATAAAAGTATTATCTTAAAAATATTTATGCATAATCTAGATAAAATATTATACGAGGTGGAATGAGGGGTGATAGTGGGGTGTTGGGGTGGGGATGGAGCTTACGGAAGTTAGGGGGGCTCAAACACAATAATGATCTAAAGCTAAAATAGAATAATGACCTTACACTTGTAAATTAATATTTTTTTATAAAGTCTATTTTTCTAGTCTTTTTAGATGCAAAATTATTACTAATATTTTTTTTTTATAATCAATTTTCGCTAGAAAAAACCCCCTCAAATTTGGAGGCCTAAGGTACTTACTCTGTTAAAAAAAGGAGTGAGGCTGAAGATGGGGTATGTAGGAGAATAGAGAAGACACAAATAATATGAAATGTCTTTACGAAACTTTTTTTTTTTTACTTCCATTAGGAATATCATTTTCCTCATTTTTAAAAACTTTATTTTTTCAGAAAAGTATTTTTCCAAAAATTTAATTAAATATAATAAAATAAAAACCATATCCCCCCCTCCCCCCCTCCTGAACACATCCCCTTAGTTGTGGTTGAATGTCTCTCTATTGGACACTAGCAGTCTCAATGGGAACTAACTAGTTTCAAGTTTCTAACTCAAAAATCCTCTACTTAAAACTCAAAGCCGTGTGGGCCATTTTCCTTTTTTTATTTTATTTTTGTGCACATTATTTCTAACGATTGAAATGGGAATTTATAATCAAAGTTATCCTCTATTTGCAAGCTGCATACAAAAGAAATGTGTGGATTTTTTTATTAACTCATAATCAATGTACATTTACAATCAGCTGTCACAGTAAATACAATTTTGATTTACTTATTATGATCACTATTATTTATTTTTTTAGTATCATTAATTAAAGGAAATTAATATCAACTATAAAAGAAATGGGAGTTGAATCATAAATCTCGCACTTCATAGGTATCTGGAGATGCAAATAATTATCTAGATTACGTCGTAAAAGTATAATAAATTTCAATAATTCAAAATATTGTAAAAAACCATTGAAAAAATTATGATAAAAGAAAATTCATTTGATTTTCGAAATTCAAAATAATAACAAATAAAGAAAGGGTTAATTAGAGAAAAAAAATAGTTGCAAAGCTAAATGCATGCATTTTAGGCAGCAGTTGATAGCCGTTCCATTGATTGTGATTTCTTTTGGCTGTTCATTAATTTGAAAAACATAAAAAAAAGTCAAAATTATTTTTAAACTATATGAAATTAAATAAAATAAAGATTATTTTAGATTGAATTATTAACGACAAGAGCATTTTAGGTCAAGTTATTAGCATAATTTAATTTAATGTTTTTTTAACCTTTTTGCGTTTAATATAAGAGCAAAGAATGATAAGTCAAAGTGATAAACATCTTTATTTTTAGGATAATTAGTTCAACACGATTTCTATTAAAGTCATCAACCAATATATAATCATTTATGAAAAGACTGCTACATATTCTTTCTTTATAGAACTATTTGTTTGAAAATCTCATCACTACAACATGTAAGTATCGTTAAAATAGCATGTAGGTATATTGATATTTAACGTTCGAATTTCATTAATTATTATTATAAATAGAAGTACATAAAAAATTAATTAGTTTAATAATTTTGTGCACCAAGGAGAAGGAATGTACTTGCTAATCAATTTAACCCAAGAAATAAAAGAAATACAAATACAAAAAAAAAAAAGACAAACACCATTAGTCTTTATTATAAAAAAAAATAAGAATAGGAAATATCATTGTAGAAGAAGATGACTTTGAGGTGTGTAATCAATTTTTTTAAAGAGATATTGCCCGTATACATATTGAGAAAAATACAAACAAACCCTTCAGAATACAACAAAGTCTTTTGTTTATACATGCAAATTTTTCTTAGGCTACTTCTAGATAGTCTTTATATTTATAGAACTTAACAGAGAGTTTTCATGAAAGGGCCATGTGTCACGCCCCGAGCCTACACCCTGGGGGGAACTAACACTCGAGACCATTGCTGGCCCCAAGCGAATCCTTGGCCTGACTTACTTACTAGTGGAAGACTTAACTCAACATAACTGTACTTTAAAAGAAAACTGAAAGCTCAAAAATAACTAAAAATATATATTATAAATAAACATTCACTAGCCAAAGTTGCAACTCAAGTCTCAAACATAATTGAAATGGAAAGACTCAAGCACTAACATCAACTAACTGTCTATGAAGCCTCTAACAACTGAGATGGACGTCGGGGCAAGACCCACATCATCCTAATGAACTAAAATGATAAAGTAATGAAAAAGGTGATCCTCCGGAAGCAAGGAGACTCACCAATAACTCTGAAGCTCAACTGGACAACGATGAGCTGGATGTTGATCATGGTTACCTGAATCTGCATCATAAAAAGATGTAGGCCAAATGGCATCAGTACATTGAATGTACGAGCATGCGAGGGGAATACTAAACAAGACATAAGCTTGAAAGGAACTGAAAGAACATACCTGGTCTCAACTCAACTTAACTCATTTCAATATAAAGCAATAATGTAAATGCAGTATAAATAAAAAAATTTAAAACATGGATAACAACTCTGTGTATTTAGAAATACAATAGTAACTCTGTGTGTATGCAAAGATACAATATAAACTCTGGATGTATATAAAAAATACAATTTACTTCTGTGTATATAAGAATACAAAACACTTCTGTGGGAGTTTCTCCAACCGACAACCATTACTTAAGAGCTATTGTGATGATACAACGTTTTGCCTCACGCTGTCAGGGTCGTCCTATACCTTGTCGAGGGTATAGAACCTGACTACTAAGTGGATCCACTAGTCTATGCTAAAAAGCACAAAGGATCATCTAAAAAGTATGACCCTTTTCTACCCATGGTGGCTACATGGTTTATGCGGGCTGAGAGGTGTCTGAACTTTCTCCCATATCGATGCTCAATACTACTCCCAAAATATAATACTAGATCTTATGTTTTAAAAACATAACTTTGTGGTTTGAGATAACTGCTCAAAACTTAGCTCAAAGGCTCTCTTGGAAATCAAAGTTTCCTCTCTTGATTAATTGTGAAAGCATTTACTCTTTACTGAAAACTAGCTCAAAGGCTCTCTTGGAAATCTCAGTTTCCTTTCTTGTTTAAATGTGAAAACATTTTACTCTTTGGAAATACATAGTCCCGATATACTCTTTTGAATAGATGACCTTCAATCTTTACTCTTTACTTACAAAACTCAGGTCTTAAAACAAAGTTAAAACATTTGTAAAAGACTTTTGAAAGACTCTATGAACTTCTCTTGACTTGGCTCTTAACTTTCCTTGAATTTGAATTTATGGATTCAAGGATTGTGATTTGTGATAGGAAAGATCTCATGATGTTTAGGAGTGTTTTTAGATAGTTAAACATGAGAAACAATCAAGAAATCACTGTCTGGAAGCAAGTCCGCGACGCGGAGATGCATTTAAATATTTGATCGCGAAATAAATTTTGAGGCATAAGAGTCTGTGACCGCTCTGCAATGCGGAGAAGATTTTTCCAATCCTGAGGAACAGGTCCATCTCGCGAACCATGTACCCAGATTTGCTCGACTTGTTCCTTCTTCATTTTCTAACCCCAATTCGCCTAAATTCAATTCCTTTTTCTCAAATTCTCTTTAGATTCAGATACCCAATATATGTACACAAGAACCTAACTCAAAACAACTCTATAAATCGACGTAATAATCTCAAGAACTCCTCAATCTCAACCCAATTCAAGAACGAAAGCAAATTCAAGAACACGTATCAAGAACATCAAACTTTCAACCTTTTTAGGATGAATTCACGCTGAAATAAATATGTTTGGCATGTGGGTGAAAAAACCCAATGCTATGTGAACTCACATATCTCGTAGGATTGAGTCCTTGGCGAAATCCACAACCAAAACTTCAAGAACTTGGCGATTCCTTACTTCTTCTCCTCTTTTCTCTTCTCTCAAAACCCTAACTTATTTTCAATAGTGTAAACTGAATCCAATCAGTTTAGACCCCAACTTAATTACCAAAAATGAAATTAATTAATTGGGTAGTGAAAAGACCATAATACCCTTCTAAAATCCGATTTTGACTTTCCTTATCTAGACAACCCAACTTCAAATGAGCATATCTCCCTCATACAAACTCGAAACTGAGCAAACTCGATGGCGTTGGAAAGATAATTCAAAGATATTTCCTACAGTATCTTGTAGAACACATAACTCATCCTTATCTAGGATTTATGGTGGTTTAAAGTTGACCCAAAACTCATACTTAGCTTAACTTTGTCAAACTTTCCAAATTTGATTATTTCCAAAAACGGTTTCTTTCTAATTCTAAAGTCTTTCTAGTAGCGGGTGTTACACCATGTTCTTTCATGAACATATGAATTTTCATAAGAGTCATGTTCTTTCATAAACAAATGACTTTTCATAAGGGTCATGTTCTTTTATAAACATATGAATTTTCATAACAATCATATTCTTTCACGAACAATTGTTTTTGTTCAATTTAAGACCTCTATATATTACAAAATATCCAACAATACCCCACTAGTTTGTAATATTTCTTATAATATCATGCATACCAAAGAGTATCTTATAATAGATTTGAATTTTCCGTTAGTGCAAGTACTTTAAAGTTTCGACGAAGTAATTAATATC
Organism: Solanum stenotomum; assembly: GCF_019186545.1. Taxonomy (NCBI): domain Eukaryota; kingdom Viridiplantae; phylum Streptophyta; class Magnoliopsida; order Solanales; family Solanaceae; genus Solanum; species Solanum stenotomum. The sequence continues at coordinate 49,152,004 of NC_064289.1, read as the reverse complement.
TTAAAAGATTTGAACCACAACTACATGTGTAAAAAATTAAAAATTAAAAATATCACACACATAATATTATTTGTAGCTTAGAAAACTCAGTTGTTCTTTAGCATGTTTATATCCACGTGCTCATCCTGATATCATGAATATTTACAGGGTCAAACCTTTAGATCTTGCTTGAAACGGCACCACTTCAATATACATATAGATGAAATTAGCTACTATGTCCCTATTATCATAGACATTCACTAATTTCATTAACCTCCATGTAAGAGTCTGCACTATGAAGTTTTTTACGATGCCCCTATTATTTCAATCATTTAACAACTCCTCAACCTCTCATATATTTGGCTTGTGTAAATGGAGTTTCGAGCATATCTTGAGGATCTTTTCGATATTTTGAGAGTTGTCTTATTTTCAAGTGCATGTGATATGTTGTGCTTCACGTTCGTGAGGGACCGAACGCTTTCACAAACTTTCCGTTAGTGAAAGTTTGATCGCGAAAGCAAGGATTCAGTCCCTCCGGCCATCGCATTCGCGAAGGACCTATCGCTTAAGCGATTCGCAAAAGTGAAGGCCCAATTTTAAGCCGGGTGTTTGGAGGCGATTTTAAGGAGATTTTTCGTGGTGAATCATTTGGGTAAGTCTTTGTTACTATAAAACTTCAATTCCCTTTATCATTTGTGGATTTTAACATCAAAACTTTTGGATTTTGATTGACAAATGACAAGGTTTTTAAGAACTTGAGTTTTAAAGTATAATGATGATTGTGAACTAATTTTAACTCTTTTTTCGAAATGGTTTTCACCAACGAGTTCCAAATGCTTTGCGTAACGTTTTCAAGTAAAAGATTTTTAGATTCAAATCTCATTTTTCAAATTGGGTGTTTGAGTTGATGTGACCCATTTTTTAAAGTGTATGATAAGGGTGTTGTTATTTTCAGAATATTATTGTGATTACTTGTTGGATTAGATTGTGTGTCTTTGGACATTGTTTGAAAATGAAAAGCTCAAGTTTCGAATTGACTTTTGATTGAATTAAGGCAAGTGAACTTCTAATTAAGCCTTGTATAATCTTGTATTTCCCTACATTATGTGTGTTGGAGAGTAATGAGAATGATGTGATGGGGTCAATTACTCCACTTTATTGATCTTAACGGATGAATAATGGGAATGGATGAAAAAGACAATGTGTTGATAGTTGTATTTTGTGAATTGCCTTGATGTTGATCATAATTCATTGATTGATGAAATGCTTTGATGGTACTATTCTGGACTTGAATCGCTTGAGTTTATTGTCTCTACCTTATGGTGTGAAATTTTCTATTTGCATTGATTTATGTGCACCGTGATGAGACATGTGATATTGTGCCAATAGAAAATAGTTCCAGCTAGTGATATTTTGTTGATGGGAAATGATTTGAGCAATATAAAGTCGATGGAAAATGGTTTAAGCTAGTGATATTGTGTTGATGTAAAATGATTCTGGCAAGTAATACTATACAAAGCTGATGGAAAATGGTTTCGGCTAGTGATATTGTGCCGATGGAAAATGGTTGTGACATAAGAATCCTAAATATACATTTTCATCAAAAGTTGAATCCAAATTGATAAAATCTCAATTTTCCCCAAGAAATAAACGGGTAAGAAAAGAAAACCAGATGAAGAAATCATGAGAAAATGCCAAAATAAGGATTGAAAACTAACCCTCATATTAAATTGAGAAGAAATGTCGAAGAACCACTCCATTTTGAGCTCTAGAACTCTCAGTATGCTTAAAATATCAAATAAACATGGTCTAAAATTTTAAATACTTGTACGATAGCATTTGCACCAGCAAACAAACAACTTTTATTCCACTAAAAAGTCGTAAATTCCTCATATGATAGTGCAATGACTCAATTATTTTTCCTAAATATCTTAAATAATGATACAAACCTATTCGTTCAATCAAAACTCAATTACGTTCTCATTTGCGAAGTCAAATATCATTTCTGCTCGGTGAAAATTATTTAATATATTGTGATAAAAGTTCAATCTCAGCTTAGCGAAAATGCACCAAACATTGCAGATTAGTCATATAATTCATGCTTAAAATTTCAAAAGCTTTGGAATACTTTTTCAATATTTAAAACTAATAATGAAGCTTTTAGTTGACATGAATTGCTGAAACAACGCCAAAGCACCCAAAAAGCTGAAAACTCACTCAAACCTCATCCGGAACCTTTCAAACACAAACCAAATATGCTACTAGCTTGAAAATGATATCTTAGACTCAATGCAATCATCAAAACACCCAAACAAGGTCACCATAACTCGATGTTGATCAAAGTCAACTTTAACTTAAGAATCTCTAAATTTTCAAATAAGAACATGAAACTTATCCAAAAGCTTCGAGAACTGAACCAAACCTTTAACTAAATCAAATATCACCATTTGAATCTAATGGAATCATGAAAACTCAAAAAATACCCTTGACTAAAATCAAACTTTACCCTTAACTTTTCCCTCATCTCGTCTAATGGCTCAAAATCAAACTAAAAGCCTTGAAACCCAAACCAACAATACATCTAGACCTAAAACTACATTTTGAAGCTAACAAAACTGTGGGAATTTCATTCTGAGATTGCTATCATCAAATGTTGACTTTTGATCAACTATCTTATGATGTCAACTTTCAAAACACAAAAACTCTTTCAAAACTCATTTAAATACCTCAAGACTTGAGTCAATAGTCCTACAAACTCAAAAATCACGTTTTGGAGTTGATGGAATTGACAAATTTCCATTACGAGACTTGAAACTTGAAATATTGACTAAAGTCAACCGTTTCAACTTAAAAGCTTTCAAAACTTTCAAAAATCTCAACTTTTCAATCTGATTTCCAATCTAACCTCAAAAACTGATCCAACATGACCTGGGGCAACTATCATGATGGTAAAATGTTAATTTTCTAAAAATAACCTTTAGGGTCATTACAAATCTAAAATTTAGAAATGAACTAGAAAGGAAAGATGAATCCATAATAACCCAGAAGAATAATCTCACCCTTAGATTCAGGAAATGTAGGATTCACAATCGAGGTTGCGCAACAACCACTGGAATATGTCTTGTATTCAACAAAAGAAGAGCAAGTGTATTTTCAATATATAAAGCACAATATAATGGTAGGATCATCGATTAGCTTCAAATATACGATATATGAACATAAAACTTTAACTTAGCAAAACAATACAGATAAGCAGTAAACAACATAAACCAGACTCTCAGTTCTCAACCTAACTTAACAATCACAAGAAACATGTCCAAGATCATCACAATGAATAAAACCGGTTCACTCATGAAACCCAAGAATAATTACGCAGAAAATAGGAGGTTTTGGGGCTTTTTCTGCATAAAATCTTGACTTACCCCATTATAGCAGTCCAGCCCACTATAACAACCTTGTTATAGCGGTTGTCAGTCCGCTATAGCTCTTGCACACTCCCTCTATAGCTAGAAGTACTTCAGAGACTCGAAAACACCTGAGAAGTTTATTTTGCACAATATACCTTCTTTCTTTGACATCCCGAACTATCCATTTCACGTCAAGATCGATTCTGGAAGTTTGACTCATCTTAATTTAATTTTGTAAATTCCTACAGGTTCTTTAATGTCTTGGCTACTAGAAAATAAGAACCAAGCTTAGATATTGCACCCCAAATCATTCCCGAATGGCCCTAGACCTCACTTCGCATAGATTCCATCTGAGACTAGCCTAGCTTGAAATTTTTAAGTCACTATTTGAAAAACTTTATGGCTCAATTTCTTTCATCATTGGTCAAGTCATAACAATCGGAACGGATCGTTACACTTGACCATTCTGACCTTTTAATTTTATTCAGGTTGACATTGTTAAAGACAATAATATTAAGTTATTAAAAAGTTAAGCAGTTTTTTTTTAACAAATTAACACATGAGATTGTTCACACAGTTCAATATGGTATTAAATTATATAGAGATTTTGTGTACAAGTTTTACTATCATTAATTATCAAAAGGGGTGATTTGAACGTTTTCACAAAAAATAATAATTAAAATTGACCCTAACATGAAGGGACGTGTTGAAGACATAATTAAATACTTATAAAAATGTGTATTTTCTTACAATTCTAATTTTTAAATAAAATAATCACATACTTCAATGTAGAGTTTTTGTTTATGTGTACCTTCTTGAACCATTTTTTTCATGTATTATTATAGTAAGTTATATATTGGTCGTTAGGAAGTGAGGAGTAATTTCCCTAGATATGATACATAACTTACTTATGTTTGTTTTAGGACTACACTATATTTTTCTAAACAAACATAAGTGATATGATACATTATTTTTTAGGAAAGACAATAATGTTTTTTTCGTTTACTTTTACTTGCTTTTAATGTTCACATTGTGCATTCTATAAGAACTTAAAGAATGAATGATTTGAAAAATGATTTAGAATAAATACTTAGTGTTAATCATAATAACAGAAAATAAATAAGAGTTCGTTTAAAAATGTTCACTTTGCATTATGTAATTATTTCTTTTACCGAATATATCATATGGGTTGATTTAAAAAGTTATTTTTTTTAATTAGTAAAAAGTAAATAATATGACATGACATTCATTAGGAGAGAGAGATGTTTTTTTGTGTCAAGTATATTTTGAGGAAAATATACAAAGTTGGGTGATATTATAGTTCTAAAACAAACAAAAGTGATATTATTAGGTAATTTTCCAAATATGGATGACTATCTAAGGAAATTACTCGGAAGTGAGCTCATGTAACTAATTTGTAATTTCTTTGTACCAAATTGTGTGGCGCTATTTAGATTTGAAGAGTTAGAGCTTTAAAATTTAATACTAGTAAATTCAGATGTTGAATATTAAAAAATAAAATTTACATACTTGAAAACTAAATAAAAAATACTACTCTTTATCTCAATATATGTGAGATATTTTTTTTTGATTCGTCTCAAAACGACTGTCATCTTTCTATAATTTAAAATAATTTAACATTAAAATACTCTTAATAAAATTATTCATAGCAACATTGATCAATAAGTATTTAGAGCCACAAGTTTCAATAGTCTTCATTTTTTTCTTTAACTTTGTAACAAGGTCGAATAGTGTCACATAAAATTGAAAATAAAGACCAAGTTAAATGACTAAAAATTCAAAATACTTAAAAGAACATATGAACAAATTATGATTGAAAAACACTTGTTTAACACTCAAAAACTAAGGAGTACTACCTTTGTTCTATATTAGATAAACACTTTTTATTTTACACTATAATTAAGAAATCATTAATAGATTGATCAATTTTACTATTTTGCCTTTTGTTCATATTAATTAGCCTCTTGAAAAAGAATTCTTAGATCTTCAAAATTTATTTAAACTCCAAAGGTCATATTAATTCATATAGTAGGGATAAAATGGAAAAAAATAATTAATTAATTCAATCCTGATTTAGTAAGCGATCAAGTAATATGGGACAAATACTTTTAGTAAGACGTCTATCGAATATGGTGCGGAAGAAGTACCACATAAATTGAAATATAGAGAAATATAGAGAATAGTTGTTGTTATATAACCACTATTATATATGAATGGTAAGGGGCTCATTGGTATCTTTTCTCAGCCTAAAAAGGAAGGGAAAAAAGAAGTTTAAACTTTAAACACATGGAGACTTGAAAAAGATAATGGAAAAAAGAAGTCAAAACACATGTAGACTTGAAAAATAAGAAGATATTTTTCCATTTTTTGTCTCTCTTTTTTCTTTTTATCATGGTCCACACGCAATGGACAAAGCTGTTTTTCATGATTATAAATTTTATTATTTCTGTATATATATATATATATTTTTTCTTTAGAATGACAGGAGTCCAACTGCTTCCACTTAAACAAGTTATAGAGAATTCTTATACTATTGTATTGAAGACTTAGAAATTTGTCTTCACATATTTGGACATATTAGTTAAAGTCATAATATTTTTAAAAGTTGTATAATACTATATATTATATACTGTACGCGTTAAAAGCTAGCATAAGTGCTAAGAAGCCACTTAAGTGGCTTCCAGATTTGGTCATTTGTCAATTCTTACAGCACAAGTACTTCTTCTTGTTCCCACACGTCCAACAAGGTTGCAATTTAAAAATAATTATCTGGAAATTAACCTTTTTGAGTTAAAAAAAAATGGTTTTGATCTATAAGGTAATTATGAGTTTAACATCTATGCATTTACTGAATTAAAAAATTAATTTACATTATTAAATCACTTATAAAAAGGTAATTATAGTGATTGTCTAATAAGTGATTAAGAGGGGCTGCATTCGCTTTAGGCCCCAAATTTAAGAGGTCCCTTATTTTTTAGCTATAGTAAGATTATTATAGGTATTTTTTTTAAAAAAAAAATTATTGTACTTTTCAATTTTTAATTTAATACTACAAGAGTCAAAAATCTTTTTTACTTTTTTATTAAACTTCAAATTATGTGTTAAGTTAAAATTAGATAAAACAAACTAAAACGGAGAGAGTACTATATTTATTGAAAAAGAATTTTTTTTTCATATATAAAAGAGAGAAATGAGTTTACATCTCAAAATATACTTTTTTAAGAAACATATTAAGTAATAACTTTGCGTCCTAAAAAATAAGAAAAAAAACTAGAAAAATAAATTTTAAATTAGAAAAATTATTATTAGTATTCAAAAGTTTAAGGTCTCCGATTTATTTTTCGGTCAGCTCACCAAAGTGCTTAAGTCACACCTCGTGACTAATGGAAACACTGAAAAATAAGTCAAACAACCCCATATAGCAAGTTAAATAACATGTAAAAAAATATATTTATCCTATTGCTCTATACAAGTAAAATTATAATTACAACTTCTTATCATGTCAAGACTTTAACTATGATATACTTCCTCTGTCCCAATTCATGTGACACTTTTCAATTTTTGAGAGTCAAACGTTTTATTTGACCGAAAATTTGCGTATGGAATCTTCAATTATTTTGAAATGAAATTTATATATTTGTAAACTACGTAAAAAACTATAAGTCACAATAATTGATTATTCAAAATGTTTTTATAGACCTATGAAAAATTTACAGTCAAAGATAGACTTGTTTGAATCTAGAAATTCAAAAATGCCACGGAGACGGAGGGAGTAATTGATTTCCTCTTCTTGCTGACATTCAATCTTCTAATGTGTAGTTAAGGAGTTTGTTAATTTTCATCGTGTTTCTCTCATTTGGAATTAAAAATCAAACTCATTAATTTGCAACACTTTTTTAAAGCATCTGGTATTCAAAATTGAATTCAACATATTATAGAAGTATTTAACGCGGCGAAGAAAGAGATAAGGGGGTCGATGGAGAATATGGTCAGAAATCCATAATAAAATTTAACCACAATGACCGAATTGATTATCTTCGTACATAAGAACCCTAAATTACTTAGAAGAAAAAATTGAAAAATAATCACAAACATCGCTCTCCGACTATTTCACCACCCTTCTAGATGGTTAATTGTCTGTATATTTTTATGAATAATTAAGCAACAAACATTCTTCATAAAAGAATGTGGCTCTTGATATGAATTTATAAAATCAAAATTAATTAAATATGAAAAATATTGGACAAATTGTAAAAATATGAAGAAAAGGACCTCATGCTTGATGATATTTTCTATTGCATGTGCTACACGAGCTGACTTCTCTAGGCCATCTAAGGCTATAAAATCTTTATGTCATTCTCCATCTCTAGACACGTAATAAAATGGTAGTTAAAGAATTAGGAAATATGCATCTGCCTCACCTATAATAGCAACTCACAAAGTCTGCATCCTAATATATCTACATGACCTTTCAGTACTATATATTATTTTATATTCTCATTTTAATTTGTTTGTATTACTAATTTCTTTTTAGTTAATTTTCAAGACATAGATGAAACTATAGATCGAAGAAGAAAAATAGAAAGAAAAAAAAACTCAATAGAGCCCCACAAACAAATATGTGGACTCACCAACAATTTGGAAGCAACAAGTACTCAGTTTATTTCAAGTTCCTTATGACACAAGATGTGCAAAAGACTAGGACAACTATACAACCACAACATAGAAATGTGAAAGACTGGATGCACCAAGGACATCTCACATGAAAAATTCAACTCATAAGTCACCTTCCTAATCTTCTATATTTCTTCTATTCTATATTAGTTTATTACTTTTTTTTCTAGGCATATTAAGAAATCGTAAACAAGAAGATAATTTTACAAACTCAACCCTTAAAAAACTTCTTAGGAATTTTACAAATAAATATAAATACTTTAAAAAAGAATTAATTTCAAGAATAATGTAGAAAAAAATAATTAATACTTTCTTGATTAGTAAGGTAATTAACTGATAAGGAACAAAGAAAGTATGATTTTATAGGAATCGGTACGTAAATGAGGACTAAGCATTTCTTTTCCATCAAAATACATCACGCACTTCATTATATTGGTGAAACTTTCATAAAAATACTTTGTCATCCACAATGAATTTTAACTCGCAATATGACGACATCACGTAATATAAGTATAAGACTTATGTTGACTTTAAGCAATTTTGAGTTGACTCATTATGATATTCATCTTATCTATATCTTCAACAATTGAATTAGCACCTACAACGCCACCCATAGAGTGCTTCATAAAGCTTCATTAAGACACATAATGACTTGTTATAAGAGAACTCTACAAGAGGCAGTGTATTGTATAATTTACCTCCAAAATTATACATGCTTTCAACATATTATTGAGCAATGAAATACTAGTTCTTTTTGCCTACTCATCCATCTTTGTAACACCTCACAAATTTTTGTTAAGATTTTACCCTGATTTTATTACCTTATTTGAAATTTATTTTTTCCTTGAAGGAAAATCAAAGTATTACCATAAATGTTTTAACTTTTCCTGAAAGAAAAATACAATTCTCTTCCATATTTGGTTTATTATTTCTCTTAGAGGAAAAGTTTGGAGATCTATAAATTGAAGATCCATATTCTCATAACAGAACAACAAGAACATCCACAATGTAGTCATTTAGAGAGTTTTGTTTATGGGGAGATTATTCTCTCAATAAAATTTATGTTTTTAATATTAGTTTTCAATATGTAGGTCGTTTGAACAAATTATATTAATAATATATTTAGTTTACTTTTATTTTTCATCTGATTTATCAACTCTATGATTTGCAATTATAAGCTTCCGCATGACGCCCTAATCACCTTTCTAACCCAACAATTTTAAGCTAAGGATTAGACCATATCTATCAGAGAGTTAGGTGGCTAATATCAATTCATTTTACAGACGCCGTATAGGACGTAAATTTAGACCACAAACCATAAATTAGGTTCGTGAATCAACTTTGATATTAACTTAATTTTCACAGACTCAAACAACATGTTGTGAGTCAAACCACAAGCCGTGAATTGAACTGCAGAAAATTTAGCTACTAGTTCGCATTCACGGATTCAATATACAGGTCGTAGATTAATAGATCTACGGACCGTAGAGTNTTATATTAATAATATATTTAGTTTACTTTTATTTTTCATCTGATTTATCAACTCTATGATTTGCAATTATAAGCTTCCGCATGACGCCCTAATCACCTTTCTAACCCAACAATTTTAAGCTAAGGATTAGACCATATCTATCAGAGAGTTAGGTGGCTAATATGAATTCATTTTACAGACGCCATATAGGACGTAAATTTAGACCACAAACCATAAATTAGGCTCGTGAATCAACTTTGATATTAACTTAATTTTCACATACTCAAACAACATATTGTGAGTCAAACCACGAGCCGTGAATTGAACTTGTGGAATGAAGTGCAGAAAAATTAGCTACTAGTTCGCATTCACGGATTCAATAAACAGGTCGTAGATTAATAGATCTACGGACCGTAGAGTATCGGTCTCATAAATTAAATTTCGATGGATTCCATGGACCGGATCTATGTTAGATTAGGTCTTAGGCCTAACTCACACCCCAAAAGCTAGCTCAAAGGGATGAGGATTGCTCAAGCTTTATAAGGAGTTCATCCATCTCATTAACCACCGATGTGGGACTTTTGTCATTCTTTAACACCGCACCTCACGCCTAGTGCTTAGCATCTGGTGCATGGGCAATTTTTGATTTTGGGGGCCCCAATATCGGGTGAGACGGGTCCTGCTCTGATATCATATTAGATTAGGTCTTGGGCCTAACTCATGGACTGTAGATCATTCCACAGACCTTAGATGGTCCTCATGGAATTTTTCGACAACTTTTTAATTAGGGTTATTTCGTTTTTTTTTTCACTCTTTTAACTCCTAAATCACGACATTTTGGCCTATCCTAAGTGGAATTAAAGAGAATTCAGTCGACCCAAACTTCCTTACTTACGCTTAACATTTGAAATTATTTGACAACTACGTTCTAAGTTCTCTAAGCAATAAACTATGGATGTTCATCTTCAAGCTTTAGGTTCAGAGATTACATCAAAGTTTTTCCTTATAGGTATGTGGGATTTTATCAGTGGGTATCCAACCCAGTGAATCCCAAAAGTGAACTTATTTAGTTCTTCAGTTATTAATTCCACAAAATTTAGAATTCCTTCATTGCTAGTCCATAAATACATATTTTTTCATATAATTGAGTATCTTTACTCAAGTGTGTTTTTATGAACCCTCAAAATAAAAAAATAAAAATCATGTATTTGAATTGTTTCGTTTAAATTGTATATTTAATTTCATTCACAATACAAAAATTGTCATAATTAGTTTTTCAGCCGGTCTCTCAGTTCCACATATAAAAGATGATTTCAAATAACGTGTCTATCATTTTAATCTGAGTTTTCAATATTATTAAGCTATTTAGTTTATGTCACGACCCAAGATACCCCTAGGTGTAACATGGCGTATAGGACCCCGAGAGGCCCCATATAAGCCACTTTGCATACATCATATATATATATATATATATATACAAGATAATAGAAACTTGAAAGATATTAAAAGTTGACATTTCAAAGTCTAAGAGTTTTATTAAAGTAAAGCGGAAGTCTACTAAGTGTCTCATTTGCCATCTAATACATGAAGATGTGATCGGGACGTAATCCTGACATCACGTACAAAGTTTGAAAGTAAGAAATGACCGAAAGCTATAAAAGTCCGGTCCTCGAAGCATGAGGACTCACCACAACTCAGAATCTCTCCAACAACCTCTAGCCACGAAACTGATAACCCTGAATGTCAGACCCGAGGATCGAGACTCTTTAATCATTTTTATGTCATTTCCAATGCAGATTTTGCATGTGATGTATGGGTTACGTCCCAATCACTTCGTTGATGTAATAGATGGCTTCAAGACTTATGTTTAGACTTTTGCTTTTGGTCAAACTCGTTTGTATGAAATGTTAACCTTTTAAACTCTTTTGTTTCTATTATCTTGTATGATGTATGTCAAGTGGCTTGTGTAGGGCCTCTCGGGGTCTTATACGCCATGTCACGTCTAGGGTATACTTCGGGTTGTGACAGATAAGAACGTGACACCAAGACTTAAACTAAGATTTATAAAGTGGTTATTAGACCAACTATGTTGGATGAGGCTAAGTGTTGGCCAGTGAAGAACTCGCACATCCAATCTAAAAGATGAACATAATGAAAATGAGAATGTTATGATGTATGTGTGTCCTTACTAGGAGAGATACGATTAGAAGCGGGGATATTTAGGACAAGATGTTACCTTTGTGTTGTAAAAGATGCGGAAAGGGATGTTGAGATGTTTCGAACATGTGAAGAGCAAATACATAGATGTTTTAAGTGAGGAGGTGTAAGAAGTTGGTTATGGTGGGCCTGATGAAGGAAGAAGAAGTATATATTGGAGAGGTGATTAGACATGACATGACACATTTGCAACTTACCGATGACGTGAACCTAGCTATGAAGATATGAAGGTTAATAATTAGAGTAGAAAATTAGTAGGTAGTCATGAGTCGTAGTATCCCTTATCAATACTACTATTATTTTGCTTCTACTTTCTTATTCTTTGATTTTATTTTTACCTATTATTTCATTTGCTTTGGTTATCGTATTATTTATTGTTGCTATTCTTCTTTTCTCCATTATTTTCAACATGGTTTCTTCTATACTATGTTTCTCGCATACATATTTTGATATGCTTTACTTGAGTCAAACGTCTATAAGAAATAATCTCTACTTTCATTCCTGATACCCCACTTATACCCCACTTATAGAATTTCAGTGAATACGCTATTGTTGGTGAACTTATTTATATATATATATATATATATATATATATATATCAACATATGTTTTGTCTCAAGAAATTTAAAGCATGTTTGGGATGGCTTATTTTGAGTGTTTTTAAGTCAAAATAGCTTTCAAGCACTTTTGAAGTGTTTTTATAAATTTAAAAAATGCTTATAAATACTTGTTTAAACTAAAATGACAAAAATAAGCTATAAAATTTTTAACTTATAACTTTTGACTTATATGTCAAAAATAAAAAGTCAATCCAAATGAGCTCTTAATGGGTGTTTGGATTGACCTATATTAGTGGCTTTAGCTTTTTAGTCATTTTTAGTTTTTGAAATGTTTGGATAACTCAAAAAATGTTTTTAAACGCTTTTTATAAAGCTGAAAAAATATCAAAAAAGTCAAAAGCGAAAAGTTGAATATTTCCAACTTATAACTTTTAACTTTTAACTTTTAACTCACCTAAAAAAACCAATTCAAATACCCCTTAATCTATTATCAAATTCTCTAGCTCTATCATGGTATTTTTTGCTAAATTAAAGTTCTAAAGTTCTGACAATTGAATTTGGTCCCACCAACTTTACCCGAAGTAGTGGTATATATAAAATAGATTTATAGCTTAAAGGTTATATTGAGATCTTTCTATCGGCACGGAGCTAGAGTACAAATTACGAATTCAACGAAATTTATTAGTTTTAACTCTTAAGAAATATATTAAACATGTTCACCTTATCAAATTAAAATCTCAAACTCACACGTTTCAAAGTATAATTCTAACTCCGCTTTCTACGGATGTTTTTTTTTTTTTTTGAGTTGTTAATTGCAAGATGATAACTTAGTCCTGACTTAANAAATTTATTAGTTTTAACTCTTAAGAAATATATTAAACATGTTCACCTTATCAAATTAAAATCTCAAACTCACACGTTTCAAAGTATAATTCTAACTCCGCTTTCTACGGATGTTTTTTTTTTTTTTTGAGTTGTTAATTGCAAGATGATAACTTGGTTCCTGACTTAAGTGTGTGTAATTTACTTAAGTCACATCAAAACCTAATTAAAAAAGGAAAATTTTCAATGTAGAATTATATTAGTATTAAGTAGAGCGTATTTTCTAAGTTAGGCTCACTGTTAATTAGTCACCCTTGGACTTTTCCAATGTCTTATAATTAGAAAAAAATAAGTATTTAGAGTACTTTTAGTCTCTGAATGAGAAATACAAACCAAACATGTCTGCTGTATATTGAAAAAAATTCTAGCCTATAGAATGACATATACCAAATTTGTTGAAATATTTAAAAGAATCTTCTATATTACTATATGAGTGCATCTTTCCATGTATGTATAGGTAATACACATACACATACATATCATTTTTGGAGAATACCTTAATTATCCCTTTAAAATTTGTTGATAAAATTCATTTAGACACTCAGATTATGATATGTTCTAATAAATTAAGCATCTGAATACGTGATAAAGTGTTCCATTAGAGACTTTTGATTCATATTTTGTATTTTTTGTGTCTGTTCTCAAATTAAATATTTATACGTAGATAAGTTAATCATATAAAATATGGCAATCTCTTTTAATTAGACATATCAACTTCAATTGGATATCATGCTTGAGGTGCTAACGGCTTACTGTGGCTAATGTAAAGGAGACAACATATTCCACATCGTTAATTTTATATATATATATATATATATATATATTAGAATAGTACGTGAGATGAATGAACTCGAGTACAAGGAGTACGTGTTTATACCGTCGGCACTATTTTTGCTTTGTCAATAATCTTTCTTTTTGGCACTTGCAAGAGCTTTTATGGTCTTATTAATTATTTTAGGGTAAAATGTTTGAAATATATTTGAACTTTGATCGAAATTGCTGTAACAATCCTAAACTTTGGGCAGGATCTATTAACCCATGCACTTTTTAATAGTGTATTTTAAAGATATATAAGTGTTCACGTGGACAAGTTCTTATTTATAATGATGCAATATTTATGATGTCCACGTGGGCACTTATATATCTTTAAAATACACTATTAAATAGTGTAGGAGAGTAATAGGTCCTGCCTAAAATTGGAATTGTTACAATAATTTCGGTCAAAGTTCGAATATATTTCAAACTTTTTCTTCCTTATTTATACTTTTTATGCTTCTACAACAAATTATAAGATTAATGGAAAATGATATTTACCAGTTATGTCGATAGAGTAAATGAATTAGTAATTTATACAAGTGTAGATTCCTTTTTTTTTTCTTTTAAAGGTTATTAGTTCACAACAAACAACTTTTAGTTAAGCCAAGTTGTATATTAGTTAAAAGTTCTTAGAATATCGGCTAACCTAATTTCAAAGCTCCTACTTAAGTTTTCACATTCCAAAAGTCAAATATTAGTGAAATTCAATTAGTTATTTTATCTAAAAATTAATACATATTATTTTTAGTTGTTCCTTTTTTTTTTTTTTCCCTGAGCCAAATATTTACACTATTGATTTTCTACCCTTATCATGATCAGTCAAAATTTTACGTTTGTGTGTTCATAAAAATATGTTATATGTGTTGATAGTATGAAAAACATTTAGTATATATTTTAAGCTATTTGTAAGGTAATAATAGATAAATCATATAATAATAGTGGGGAGCCAGTAAGGGGTTCCAAACCCTCTGATGAAAAATTACATTATATATTTATAATTTTAACTTCACATATATAATATATCAATGTATATAACTTAAATTCTTCAATAAATAAATAAGGAAAATTACATTGTATACTTATAATTATAATTTTATATATAACAATTTACCTATGACATCATTTTCTTATTTATGATGTCATTCCCTCTGGTCCCCCCACCCCAAACCCCATCCTACCCTTTCATTCTTTTTCCTTTATTTCCATTGGCTTATAAATATTCCCTTTGTTCACTCCAAGTTAAACGTACCATTCCAAATATTCTCCCTTCTCACATTTTCTAGCACGTAAGAACATTTCTCCAAAGAGTTTCTTTAAGAAATGGAGTCTAGTAGTGACACCACCACTGCCACCACCATTACTTCTTCACCACCATCTTCTCGGTCCGTCTCACCGTCCTCTTCCTCTCCTCCTAACTCTCCACCATCGCCACAAGTGGCGGTGGTCGTCAGCCCTTGTGCGGCCTGCAAAATCTTGCGGAGGAGGTGCGCGGAGAAATGTGTGTTGGCTCCTTATTTTCCTCCCAATGATCCCATCAAGTTCACTACCGCTCATCGCGTCTTTGGTGCGAGCAATATTATCAAGTTCTTGCAGGTATATTTCTAAATTATGTTAGCTACGAGCTATTTAATAGCGACAAAATTCATAACTAATTTCTCTTCTTTTTTGTAGTGATCAATATAATTAAACTTGTTAGTAGAAGTATGACAACTTTTACTTCTAGATGCAATTTGAAAAGTAAAAGAGCCATGGGCTAATTAATATAAGAGTACGTTGATTGTTAAAATATAGTTACAAGAAATTTAATAGTGAAATACCAATATTGTCCTTAGTAGTGTAAGAAAGGGCAATTCATTTTCAAGCTTACATGTTTTTTTTTTCAAATGCTTTGGATACTATATTTGGCAGTTCAACAAATATAATGGTTTTTTTTTTGTCAAATTACTATTCTTTTCCATGTGGCTGCATTTTCAATTTTATTTTTTCTTTGTCCAATGACTTTAATTAGTTTTGAAGAAAAAAAAATTGTGGTTTGGTACCAACTATACTCATGGTCAAAATAATCAAAATTATATTCTTCTCTCTTGCACACATAATTCCACCTGTTAGATTTGACAAATTTGATTGATTTCGACAATTACACTAAAGTTATCATGAGGATCTACCTTATATCATTGTAAATATATACTTATATTTTTACACTATAAGTGATTTAACATGTTACAATTGGTGATTTGGCTAATTTTCCATGTCATTGATTTCACTAATAATGTTAGTTACCTTTAGTAATTAAAGTGACACTTCAACATATTTTCGAAAGATCTGATACATACACTCGTTGGCATTTTTCAAGTTAAACACGAAGCATTAATCATAACCATATGTTATTTGGTTAATTTTGTTTAGGAACTACCGGAATTTCAAAGAGCAGATGCTGTGAGTAGTATGGTGTATGAGGCCAATGCTAGGTTGAGGGATCCTGTCTATGGTTGTGCAGGAGCAATATGTCAACTACAAAAGCAAGTGAATGAGCTTCAAGTACAATTAGCTAAAGCACAAGCTGAGGTTGTCAACATGCAATGTGAACAAGCTAACTTTATGACACTTTTTTGTATGGAAATGACACAATCTCCACAAGCATCACCACCACAACAATCCTTGGACAATTTCACTAATATCCCACAATATGGAAGTTCACAAAACAACATGAGCATCTTAGATGAGAACAATGTTGGATCTATATGGGAGACTCTTTGGACATGATTAAATGGAATATGTTTATCTAATTTAATCATAGAGGATATTTTTCACTAAGTTAATGTTATGAGGAGAAAATAAAAATGATGCAACTTATAATTTTAGTGTAAGGAAATTAAACTAAAATGTAATATAGTATGAACCAAATCTTTAATAGATTTGAGTCTTTAAGATAATTTTCATGATTTTTCTAATGGTTTTGTAAAGCAAATGAAGTTGACGGGCATTGCTCCCGCCATATATAGTTTTATTTTCTTATGCTATAAGTCCATTCCTAATTCACAATATATAATTGTATATAATATTGGTTATAAGTCAAATTTTTTGGTCACCTCATGATTTTACTATCTAACATATATTAAGCGGATATTAAGTTGATGTTCGTCTTTATACCAAATCATATAAATTCATCCTTCCGTCATTAAATTAGTCAAAAGATTTTAGGTTAGAGGTATGAAAACAAAGAAGTTTTTTTATAGTCAACCTTTTTGTTGGGTATTATTTGCCTTGAATTTATTACCATAAATATGTTTTTCTTTTAGGAAAAGGTTTAGGATTGACTAGTCATTTTCTTGTAGGAAAAGGTTTTGGATTTCTATAAATAGAGACGTGTTCCTTCTAACTTAATCAACATTCACAATATAGTCAGTCGTAAGGGCTTTGAGAATTTTGGTTAGGGGGAGAATTTGTGGGACACAAGTGATAACATATCACTTGTGTAAACCTCCCATGAATTCCGAGTGAATTGGTTGAGGTTATTTATCTCTATATTTTGTACTCTCATATTTATATAGTAGATCGCTCATCTCCGGATGTACGTCGGTTGACCGAACCAAATCAAATCTTTGTGTCTTATGGTATAATTCTTGTTTGTATTCTTACTCATGGTCTTTCGGGACTTGTTTTACTAATTTCCGCATGACACCTAATTATTTCGATCCTAATACTTTTTCCCTTTAGTAATATTATTTCGGTCCTAACACTTTTTCCCTTTAGTAATTGTATGTATTTGAATCTCAATTAATGAGATCATGAATATTTATATAGATATATATATGTCCCATGTGAATTCCCTTTCAAATGAAACCTTTGACCCCTCTAGTCTTTGAACCTCATGGTTCCTTTCCACACATGAAATTAAAGGCTCACTCCGGTCTCAGCAATTAACCAACATTAATTGTCTTGTCAATTAGATAGTCTGCGTGCACATTTGCTAATCAATTTCTTCTAGATCTTATGGAAATTATGTTAAAATATTGTTTTATATGGAATAAAATGTAGAATAATGAAACATGTATTAGCAGTATATGAATAAGAGCATTTAAAAATAAAAAAACTACCTTAGCAGTAGATAATTCCTAGATAACAAATAATGCACTATTCACGTACATATATCGATCACTATTAGAAATATATAAAGGGTTTTCTCATTTTCCACCGAACTAGCTCACTCGGAGAAGGAACGATGAGAAATAGATTATTATGTAAGTTTCATAATTTTTTCGTATGAAAACAATATTTTTTTTTTCTCTGGACTCAATCAAAATATCCGTGGAATAGATACTGAATACTTTTTAGTGGAAAAATAATAATTTTTTAGTAGTGTATTAACTTCCTCCACATTATCCACTATTTTTTATGTTATTTTTTTTAAGAATTCTTGCTTCATTGTCAATAGGATCATTATAGGTCAACAAATAAATTTAATTGATAGATATCTAATTTTTAGGACTTCTCAACAATGGAACACCATCTAAGAAAAAGTAAAAACATGTCACCTTCTACTTGCAAAAGCACAAAATTAAAGACTATGTCAATCTAATTATTAATTAATTGTTTTATGCGTCTGCTTAACTTCAGCTTGAACTTTCCAGAGACTAGACATATATATATACCTTTTACATATATAAATAAAATTAACCAAATATCTAGTCTTCTTTAGGTTAACAATACCAAACGCGAATATTGTTTTATAACATTGAGCTTATAATTTGAAGTCAGTATTATTACTGCGGATTAATTATAAGGGAAATTTACACAAAATATATAGCGTTAAGAGCTAATTACATTTTATTCCTTTTTTTTTTCTAAATTACAAAAATCTCTTAAATTTGGTGGAATCTGGATACATCCCAAAACGTCCTGATACATTGTGTCCCGGTTTAAGATACATCCCTGAACATCCCGATATATCGCATCTTGGTTTTGAATACATCACTCAACGTCCCTATACATCACGTATGTCTCTATACATCGCGTAAATTGATGTATCCGACCAATACATCGCATGAAATAAATCCAACTGATAAATTCATAAGTAATGTATCCGAAAATAGGAGAGAGTATAATTTTTTTGTATTTTTTAGAAATTTTAAAGAATATGATAACATAAATAGTGTATTTAGATAATATTTCCTAATTATAAATTCATAACTATTTAATATAAAAGATTTGAGCTCATAAAGTTATATTTTTAACTCCATAATTAAATAATTACAATATATAATTAGTAGGTATAATTTGGGAAACTCCACCTGTCGGCAAAGTTGCTATCTACTTTGTGGTTTTTCCTTTTTCAGTAGGACAAGAAACAAACAGCTCCATATTTTCTTCATCAACCTTTTCCATATCTTCTCTAAACTTATAAGTTATGTATTTATCATATAATTTTTGAAATTTAAATATAAAATATCAAGTTAATTTAATTTAATATAACTTTAAAAATGAGTATTTAACTTTTAAAAGGAAAATATAACAATTAATTTAAGATGAAGAAAATAATTGTCTACATACTTGTTGAGAGGAAAAACTACTTATTCTTGATTACTAATATCTATCATATATCTTCTTTTCTTTTTCTTTTTTAAGTGTAGACATAAAGGTCCAAGGTCAATATTAGAGACTCTTGAATGAATAGATGTTATTAGGTCATTTTTATTTATTATAAATAATAGGTAAAATACTATTTTTAAAATTATAAATTTTCATATTTTTAGAAGGAATATATATTTGGTGATTTGATGGTTTAGAATATATTTTTTATAACTAATGGTGTGTAGAGTTGTCAAAAAGGATCATCTCAGCTCCATCCATATCCAAATCTCAAGGGTCAAGGAATTTGATGGATTAGGGTGGGTCAATCCTTCATTCGGAAGGGCCTGAAAGTACTCAACCCTACCTAATCCTAGAAGGATTGCGGGCTGGGGCGAGCTACCGTTTTTTCATTTTTTCTTTTAAAACTTAAAATTCTATAACATCAAGAAAATGAGAGGATTTTCAAATCAAATATGACAAACAATGTGTTGTTGCAATAACACTAGCAAAACTCTAGTTGATATCTAGGACAATAGATACACGAGATACATATCTCTGGTGTGATGCGTCCTAGATACACGAGCGAGATTGGAGGGAGACGAGGATGCGAGATTTGTCTATGCATCCTAGATTTATGCAAATTCACTTGAATTGAGTGTATCTTGAACAAATTACGCCTAATTTTCAGTCCATTTATCTGGATGCACCAAAATCTGATAAGATTCGTAATATTACAACATAGCGCGCATTTAAGTAATTAGTTTATACACTAGTGAGATTTTTGTATGTTACCCTTAAATAAATAGTTTTGGACCATGGGTCGACCCCAGGCTGACCTCGATTAAGCCTCAAGGACCAAGGGTTTATATGAATCGGACTTATAAGCCCTAGTTTTAAATGAGTTTGAAAAATCCTATCCCAATCCTATTCTAATGACATGTTACATTGGGCCGACCTCATGGATTAAGCCCATTTTGACAGCTCTAATGGTATGTATAATTTATAATTGTATAAATTATAGGAACCACATATTCTAAGTACTAAATAACATCCTATCCCTTCTAGTTTTCTATTTACCAAAAATCCCTTAAAAATGATGTTTGCGGGATACATAGCGTTGTGCACGGGATACATTAGGTTTGATACATTCCACATAGCGGGATACATAGCATTTTCCACGGAATACATGCGGGATACATAGCGTTGTGCACGGGATACATAGCGTTTGATACATTCCACATAGCTGGATACATAGCGTTGTGCACGGAATACTGCGGGATACATAGGTAAATAAGTAATTTTTGAAATAAGTAGAAATAAATTGATATTAAAATAAGTAAAGATGTGTAGTTAAATAATTTGTCCTTTATAATTTGAAGGCTGGATAATTGACAATACCTTGTTTGCTAGTGGATTTTATTTGGACTCAGATAACGGTATCTATGGATTGGGGCATTTCTCCTTGGAAAACTGACATAGATATGCTATATTTAGAAAATATTTAGAGTATCATTTATAGCATGCAATAAGATTTTCTCTTTCACTCAACACTTACAATTCATTTTTATACACTTTTAATATATATTACAAAGAATAATTTATAAAATACATATAATATAAATTTTATTGACAAATAATAAATTTATCGTACATTTTAATATACTTAATACATTGTGTCAATTTCTTATCAAATAAATATAATATATTTTTAAAACATTTATAATACATTTATATGGTATGCATAATTCATTTTTAATACATAATACAAATTTATCATAGTATTGCTATGTATTGTAATAAATATAATTAAAAAAAATCACTATATTCAATAATTATTTATAAAACTACTCACTCAAGTAATTTTTTCGATAATATTTATCAAGTGTCTTTAGAAATGAAATTGAGATTTCAAACCAAACGTCTAATTTGTTGTTTTTTTTCTTTATTTTTGGATTTGAGTCTCGAGATTCAAATCTAAAGTCGTCTGTCTTCTTGTTTTTTAATTTATTTTTTCTAGAATTGGGCACACATTGACATTGGGATGGGGATCTCTTGTGTCCCCTCTTTATGTTTTAATTAATTATAAGTATTTTTCTTTTCTTTTTAAAATCTTCATGTTTAGCACATTAAATTTATTTTTTTTCTTTTGTTACTGTCATTATTTTTTTAATAATTAAATAAAATGTCCATATTAAAATTCACATAAGCAGACGTGGTAACATATAGTCTCAATTGATGATCCCAATTTTTTAATGTGGCAGAGATACATATGTGAAAACTTCTTGTAAAAATAATTTATTTTGAACATATAACTTCATAAGTAAAGAGTGCATGCTAAAAATTTGAAGGTTAAACTCGTTAAATATAAATTCTAATTATATTTTCTTTCTAAAGAAATATCTATTTTCTTAAGATCCTAAATACGCCTTTAATTATGGCATGTTTTAATTGAACATCAAAAATCAAAACACATGATAAAGTGACAATTTCATAAATCATCCTCCTTATCTAATTTCCTAATTAATGTAAACTCCCTTATGAGGTGTGATACTATACTTACCTCCTTCATTTTATTTTTTTAATATCTATTTTCAACTTTATTAATGTGAATAGTTATGCTTCATGTAGTAAATTTGGTAATTAAAACTACAAAAAATTGAAGTTAAATCACAAATATCACTGTCGCTACTTGTTAAATTGCTCATACCTAATTAACATCATGATTTTTTCACAATCCATCACTAAATAGACTTAACAATTATAAAACCACTGAAAATATAAAGATACAATCCAATTATTATTGTTACTGCTCGCCTCTCCTTCTGCACACCTCTATATATAGTGGCAGAGTTAGAAATTTCGTTAAGGGTGATCAAACTTTAAAAGAGCCAATAATTTTTTTTAGCAGAGTGGGAGCAGTGCGCACAAAACATTTTTTATTTTTATTGATGAGTGGATATACCCAAATTTAAAAATTAAATTACAATATTTTAAAGTTTGAGATAACTGTTGAAACTTTTTTTTTCACATTTACCTTTTCTTTTAATAAGATTCTTAACTATTTTATATTTTCTAAAAGAATTGTTTAGAAATAATAAAAAAATTCTTAACTATTTTATATTTTCTAAAAGAATTGCTTAGAAATAACCAAAAGTATAATAGTGGATGATAGTCTTTAAAAATAATTTATTGAGAGTGTGTTATACCTAATAATTCACTTAATATAGATTGAAAATATAAAGAAAATAATAAAATATAATTATTAGGTTAACTAAAATTTAAGGCTAGAAACATAAAGAAAAAATGTAGGTAGTGAGGATCAAACCACAAACCTCAAAGACACAAATACCACGCTTACCGCTAGATTGCAAGCCACTATTATTCAAAAGCATGTTTAATTTATTATATATGCACATATTAAACAATATTCTATTTATATACATCGTATAATTTTCCGGCGAAGAGTATTCGCATAACCATCCTTGGCTGTAGCTCCTCCACCCCTATCTATATATATAAATGTCTCTCATACTACAGTAATATAATAATCCAAATAATATTCAAATATTATAACACTAATATGACTAACCAAACTCAGTAGGACGTCTTTTAATAGTACGTGACTTGGATTAGAATCGTATGTGTCAATAACAATGAATTTTGCTATTTAATATTAGCTACATTATTTGTCCATAATCATTTTTCTTAATAGAGTATACTATAATATCTTAAAGAGAGGGATTGAAAATACTCTTAAATTCATCACGAATTATTAATTTCATCGTCGAACTATTGATAGCCTTAAAAACACCTTTATTTGAGTAACTGAACTTAAATACACCCCGATCTTGCAATATGAGTGAAATGTACCCCCAAAATTCTTGTCAAGTTTAGCAGTGTTTAGTTTTCAATATTTCTCTCAGCTTTTTATGAAGAGTGTTTCATGCTCCTACAAGAATTTGAGAACACTTACTATGTTATGTGACATATTAGGGGGTGTTGAGGTGTATCTAATTAATTTAGTTAATCATGCAGAGAGATATTTTTAAGACCGTCAATAGTTTAAAAATGAAACTAATAATTTACACCGTGTTCAAAAAGTGTTTTAATATTTCTCTCTATTTTAAATTATACAAATTAGTATAAATGTCTGTTTATAGTCTATACTGCATCAATATATCAAGGAAATACTTGAAAGTTGAATCCATATAGTACTCCCTCCGTCCCTATTTACTTGTCCATATTTCCTTTTTTAGTTGTTCCNGTTAATCAAGCAGAGAGATATTTTTAAGACCGTCAATAGTTTAAAAATGAAACTAATAATTTACACCATGTTCAAAAAGTGTTTTAATACTTCTCTCTATTTTAAATTATACAAATTAGTATAAATGTCTGTTTATAGTCTATACTGCATCAATATATAAAGGAAATACTTGAAAGTTGAATACATATAGTATAATATTTTGATTAGTCACCTTTCAGCATTTATGTTCATTCACGTACGTATAAATTTGCGCAGCCTTTGAAGATGACCTTTTACATTGGCACCTAAAAAAAGAAGAAGCCAACATGTAAAATGGACATCATATTTTCAGTGATTCAACAGTCGATAGCACGAATGTGGCTTTCTCGATATCCGTGTATTTCTTTATCAACAAGTATTTGCACAAACGCGTAATGTTTTGCCTCATAAGTTTTTTTTAGGCCAAACACATACACAACCTCTCAAATTTGTCCTCATTTTTTATTTTGGCACTTCAACTTAGCCTTATTCCATTTAAACCCTTAAACTCCATTTTTTTTGTACCATTTAAACACTTGTACTATTTTTTATGATTTGTTTTTATTTATGTTCTTCAATTGTAATTTCTTATTTTTTAAAAATAGACGTGTGTCTGTTAATTTTCGTAAAAAAATTAAACATTCGCGAAAGAACATAAAAGTTTTCAAACAATAATATTATTTTTTGATATTTCTCTATATTTTTGCATGAAATTAGATTGACGAAAGTTCTTTGATTTTCTTTCTTAAACATTCAATTAAATTAAATAAACACTACTTATTTATTTTTTCTTATCATCTAGGCTATCTAAATGTAACGCAAATACTCACTTTTAATTTTTAATATAAATCAATACGAATAAAAAAACTCATCTTCAAAAAGACTCGACTGACTTTGTTAATAACACTACTAAAAAAAAGACTCTTGTTCATTGGTAATAACACTACTAAACAATGTTAAAACTTGACTGACTTTGTTAGGTTGTGGGTGATTTTAAAGAAAGAAAACCAACACAATTTCGTCGGTTATTTTTCACACAAAAATACATAACACTCTTAAAAAGAAATTATTATTTTTTAAAAAGAATTATTTTTTGTTAATTTTAAATTTTTTAACTAAAATTAACTGACACGTGTCGATTTAAAATAAGAAGTTGCAATTGAAGAATATATATAAAAATAAGGAAATCATAAAAATAGTATTTCGTGTTAAAATGGTACATAAAAAGTGGAGTTTAAGGGTTAAAATGAAACAAGGCTAAGATAAAGTGTTAAAATGAAAAATGTGAACAAGTTAGAGGGGTTATATATGTGTTTGGCCTTTATTTTATTTGTCATGTTTCATTTATACATGATTAAATGATACATAATATTTTAAGATATATTTTTATAGTATTAATATGAGAAGAATTATAAATTTTAGTATTTTTTTGTGTAATTTTCGAAAATCTTAATTTTATATTTAAAATATTGAATTAATTTAATTCAATCTAAATTCGAAGATTAGTTGAATTGACTCTCATAAAATGAATAGAGGGAGTATCACTCACAAATATTTGCCTTTTTATAAAAAATAATCAAAATAATTGGATGTGGCAGAAAACTGATAAAATTACAAAATAAATATCAAAAGATGATAAATTAGATAATAAAAGAGAAACATATTAAAAAGAAGCCATAAAATTTATTGTAATTCTATCAATCGATCTATGTTCATGTACAGAAATAAACAATTCATTATTATTCAAAATATCGAGAGAAATAATCTCACAAAATTAACTCAAGAAAAAAAAATCAAATAAATAATATAATAATACTTGTATTTCATAAATCCTCTTGTAAATTTTTAGAGTTATATTGTGAATAAACTTTGTAAGAATTCAAAACTTTTCTTTCTAAAAGAAAACGAGTTTAGTTGAATATGACAAAATATATTTTTTTAAGAAAAAAATAATTATGATAAAATTCAGGACAAACACTAATTAGTTTGACTTTTATTATCAATCGACATTATTTTACTTATGTCTAATTATTAGATTTGACAGGCAAGTAATTAAGAAATGAAAGGTTGTTAATTGTTATAGTGTTTCCATCATTGTAATGATACAAAGACTTTTTACTCAAAAGTATACTTTATTGTTTCAGAGGTCCCAACTCCTCTCCTTGGTCTAATATTTATTCTTCCCCTTATTATAAATAATTATTTTAAATTATTTGTTAATTTATGAAATTAAAATAAAATTAATTAATAGAAAAATAGTTTGCCCTTATAATTAATCATTTTTAAAACATATAAATAAATATGTAAAATTTTAAAAAGATTTCTTGAAGAAAAAAGAAATAAGTGTGTGCACACACAAAGTAGTTTTTTTTTTTTTCGTTTACTGGAAATCTATAACTAATATAAAACTAAAGGAGTAACTATAAATTAAGTCAACTAACTAGAATGTCATTCTCACCGGTTTGATTGATTATACAAGCAAAATAATCACCTTTTATTTTGGAGGTAATTCCCTAAAAGGCCATATTTGGTGAATGGCCTATTAAAATTATTTTGTATAAATTATTTAACTATTATTTTTTTCAAAATATATTATACAGTAAATAAAGAAACTTTAATAGTTTACTAGATTGATTGTTTGAATTTTTATTTTGTGGATGATGGTTCGATTTCCACTTTGTAATTTTCTCTCATTTTCTCATCCCTTACCTTTTATGTAATTAAAAAAAATTGCTTTCAAAGAGGGATAAAAAATAGGCCAAACACATATGCAGATTGCAGACTCTTAAACTTGTCCCTAAATTTCATTTTGGCAATCCAACTCAACCTTGTTCCATTTTAACCCTTCAACTGCAATTTTTATGTTCCATTTTGGCACTTCTTTCCAAAGAATCAACAAAGTGGGATGTGTGTACTTCACATGCCATTATTGTGTTAAAAAATAATGAATGAACATCGTTTTAAAAAAAAAAAAATTATTTAGAGTTTCTGTACATTATTGTGTGAAAAAATAATCGACGAAAGTGTGTTGAGTTTTTTTTTTTAAAAAACAATTTGTTAATTTAAATAACATAACATTTTTTTTCCATATCTAGTCTACTTGGACCAACTCAAATATCAACTTTCTAATTTTTCATTCAACTAAATACGAGTAAAAAAAAACTCATGTTCATTGCTAATTAATAACACTACAAAAAAATGTTGAAACTCAATAGACTTCGTTGGGTTGTCATCGATTTTTTTAAGAAAGAAAATCGACGGACTTTCGTCGGTTATTTTTCACGCAAAAATATAGGAAAACTCTTAAAAAGAAATTGTTACTTTTTTTTATTAAAAAAAACAATGATAATCCTTCAGTTTTAATTTTTACAATAATTAACAGATGATCGTCGATTTTTAAAATGCAAAATTGCAGTTCAATAACATATATAGAAATAAAGAAATCATAAAATTAGTATTTTGTGTTAAATGGTACATAAAAGAAATAGAGTTGAAGGATAATCTTTTATTATTCTTTTAAAAAATACTTTTTTTTTTTGTGTTTCACTCTCTTAGAGAATGTGTGATGCACACTCTCTGCCACATCACTTAGAAGTACCAAAATGGAACATAAAAATTGGAGTTGAAGGGTTAAAATGGAACAAGGTTGAGTTGGAGTGCCAAAATGAAATTTAGGAACAAGTTTAAGAATCTGCATATGTGTTTGGCCTAAAAAATAATACTACTTCTCTCCTAATTGACATGTCATGTCTTATTAAAATTCTATTTTTTTCAATAATAAATTTATTTAATTCAACAAACCCATTTTATCCAACACAATCCATATAATATTATCATCTAAGAACAAAGATGATTCAAAAAGTAATAATTAAAATTAAACTTTAGATAAAATAATCATAACTCGCATGCATTCTATGTTCACAACTCCCAAATATGTAGTGTGTACTTTAATACAAGACAATATCACACTAATTTGTAATAATTTTTTTATACGGAAATTGACCTAAAATGTCTCATAACTATTTGAATTGATATATAATTATCCTTCATTTACTTTTCGGCCCACAAATATCTTTGATGTCAACTTTAGGTTAAAAATACC
This sequence comes from Solanum stenotomum, assembly GCF_019186545.1. NCBI lineage: Eukaryota > Viridiplantae > Streptophyta > Magnoliopsida > Solanales > Solanaceae > Solanum > Solanum stenotomum. The sequence goes on along the minus strand of NC_064289.1, from coordinate 49,124,022 downwards.
CTTATTTCTAACGGTTCACACTCATAGGGTGGATGGAGGGTAAATTTTTACCAAATTCCATAGTTTAAGGTCATTTTAGGCCCTTCTCCATTAAAATTATAATTACTTAATATATGAGCTCGTATGATTGACTTGATTTTGGGTTCCATAGTAAATTGAAAATAAAGATTAATCTTCTACTANNNNCCCCCCCCCCCCCCCCCCCCCCCCCCCCCCCCAAATATGTAGTGTGTACTTTAATACAAGACAATGTCACATTAATCTTTAATAATTTTTTAATACGGAGAAGGGTTATAAATGCCCCTGTAACTATTTGAATTGGTACAAAATCATCGTCCAACCACCTTTTAGACCACAAATAGCTCCGACGTCAACCTGTAGGCTAAAAAATAACCTTATTTCTAGTGGCCCACACTTATAAGGTGGATGGAGGATAAATTTATACCAAATTTCATAGTTTAAGGAAATTTTAAGCCCTTTTCCATCAAAATTATTTGAAATTACTTAATATATAGGCTCGTATCATTGACCTGATTTTGGGTTTCATAGTAAATTAAAAATAAATAAAGATTAATCTTCTACAATTGTCACACCCCGAGCCTACACCCTGAGCGTGGCCGGCACTTGAGAACCATTGTTGGCCCCAAGAGAACCCTTGGCCTGGCTTAACTCTTAGNCCCCCCCCCCCCCCCCCCCCCCCCCCAAATATGTAGTGTGTACTTTAATACAAGACAATGTCACATTAATCTTTAATAATTTTTTAATACGGAGAAGGGTTATAAATGCCCCGTAACTATTTGAATTGGTACAAAATCATCGTCCAACCACCTTTTAGATCACAAATAGCTCCGACGTCAACCTGTAGGCTAAAAAATAACCTTATTTCTAATGGCCCACACTTATAAGGTGGATGGAGGGTAAATTTATACAAAATTCCATCGTTTAAGGAAATTTTAAACCCTTTTCCATCAAAATTATTTGAAATTACTTAATATATAGGCTCGTATGATTGACCTGATTTTGGGTTTCATAGTAAATTAAAAATAAATAAAGATTAATCTTCTACAATTGTCACGCCCCGAGCCTACACCCTGAGCGTGGCCGGCACTTGAGAACCATTGTTGGCCCCAAGCGAACCCTTGGCCTGACTTAACTCTTAGCGAAAAATTTACTTATATTAAAAGCACTTTAAAAAGTAAACTATAACTCAAATGTCTCAAAAGATAAACTCAGAAATGTTTAAAGAAACATTCAAACTGGCCTCAAGGGTAACTCAAGTCTCAACATAAATGACTGAAAATGAAAAGACTCATGAACTACTGTTTATCTATCTATGAAACCTCTAATACTATGAGAAAATGTCAGGACAAGACCCCCGAACATCCTAACAACTGAAATACTGAAAGTAAATAAGGGATCCTCTGGAAGCAAGGAGGCTCACCAATAACTCTGGGCTCAACTGGATCAATGAGGCACTGGATGTTGATCCTGGTTACGTGTATCTGCATCATAAAAGATGCATGCCAAATGGCGTCAGTACATGGAATGTAAGAGCATGTGAGAGGAAATCTAAAACAAGACATAAGCTTGAACGGGAACTGAAGAAACAAGTTACCTCGTCTCAACTCAACTCAACCTCATTTCAATATAAAGCAATATATAATGCAGTATAAAGAAAAGCTTTCAAAACAGTAGATAACTACTCAATGTATTAGAAAATACAATATAAACTCTGTTTGTATGCAAAGATACAAAGTAAACTATGTTTGGAGATTCTCTAACTGACAACAATCACAATGAGCTATGTGATAATACAACATCTAGCCCACACTGCCAGAATTGTCCTATACTTTGCCGGGGTATAGAACTCCTTAACTAAATGGATCTACTAAGCTATGCTTAAAAAACAATAAGGAATCATCTAAAAAATATGACCATTTTCTACCCACGTTGGCAACATGGTTTATGGGGGCGGTGAGTTGTTAAAACTCTCCCCCATATCGGTGCTCAATACTACTCCCAAAATATAACTTAGCTCATTAGAAAACATTTCCTCATCCTCAACTTTGAGATTACTACTCAAAGGTTTTCTCTTAAAAGAGATAGTGCTCATGAACTTTTTTGGAAAATGGTGTTTCCTTTTTTTCTTAGATGTAAAAACATTTGCTCTTGGGAATACTTAATTACTATATATCATTTTAAAGAAAATGAACTCAACTCTTACTCTTCCTCAACTCAATGCTCAAGTTTGAAGACAAGTTTAAAACAATTTGTAAAAAGACTTCTTAAAATGACTCGAAAAACTCTCAAGACTTGACTCTTAGCTCTACCTTGAATTTGAATTATGAATTCAAGGTTAAGATTCACTTTGTGAATGATTTATAGATGTTTAGAATTAGTTTATAGTAGTTAGAATCAATAGGGAGTGAAGGTACACTTTAGGAGAACTTAAACGCATAAAACGATGGAAAAAGGGTGAGGGCAGACGACTCGGGCACACTGCTGGCGTGGGGCGCCATCCCCTAAGTTCAGAGACCCATTTCTGGAGCAATGCTGGCGTGCCACGCCAGACCTACTGGCGCATCTGTGGTGCATCGCGCCACCATTCCCCCAAAAAATTCTGACGAATTTTTCTACTCGTTTTCTGACCTTAATTCGACTAGAATCGAATGGTTTCTGCCCCAATCACTTAGAATCGAATACTCAACGTATGTACATGATAGTCTACTCGAAACAACCCTAAAAACACTAACACTTATCTCAAGAACTCATTGAATTCCCAACAATCAAGATTATGAAAGGTATTCCAAGAAAACTCAACAAGAACTCAAATCCGTCAATTTTAAGAACGAATTTGTGCTGAAAATAACATGATTGACGTGTGGGTGAACGAACCCAATACTATGAGGACTCACATACCTCTTAGGGATTAAACCCTTGGCGAAATCCGCAATAAAACTCGAGAATCATGATGAACACCTTGAACTTTTCTCCTCTTCTTGAACTCCTCTCAAAACCCTAAGCGTATTTTTATTTATGAAAACTGAGCCAAATTAGATTTGACCCCAAAATATTACCCAATTTTTTTAAATCTGATTGGGTAAGGAAAAGACCAAAATACCCCTCATATTTTCGGGTAACTTTCCTTAACTGGACAGCCCAACTTCAAACGGGTATATCTCCCTCATATGAGCTCGAAAATTAGAAAACTCGGTGGAGTTGGAAAGAGAATTCCAAGACCTTTCATTTGATATCTTATGGGCCACCTAACTCATCCTGTACTAAAAGTTATGATCGTTTGAAGTTGACCCAAAACTCATATCTCATGCATAACTTGCAAAATTTCTGATTTTACTATTTCCAATTTAGTTCTTTCAAATACCGAGGTGTTACAACAATCTACACTCACCCCTTCCCCTTTTCCTCTCTATTCCACTTTTTTTCTTCTTGGATCTTGTCCATCATCATAAATTTTAATATTTTTTTCAACTAATGACAAATTAAACAAGGGAGAAAAAAAGGAGAAAATAATGTCGACATTCATTTATAAATAATTAGTTCAATAGAAGATGATTTAATTCAAAAATTATGTACATGTATTGCATGTTTTCTTTTGTATATATTCAAAATTAAAAATAAAAGAATGAAAATAACCTCTCTCTTTTTTCTATCCCCACCCACCATGAAAATAATACAAATTAACAGCATATGATCTTATAGGGTATGTTTGGTATGAATGAAAGTATTTTTCTAGAAAATGTATTCTTGAAAAATAAGTTGGTTTCTAACTTATTTTCTCATGTTAGGTTGGTGAGTGAAAAATATTTTTTGAAATTTTTTTCTGGTGTATGACCCGTGAATGAAAAACTTTTAGAAAATATCTTATATTTTGGCTAGAGAGTAAAAAATACTTTTTAGCAAAATAGTTATTGACCGGGATTCAAACCCCGATAATCGATCCAACACCTGACCCCAACACCCGATTTAGGAACTAACCCCTACACCCAACACAGGACACGACATTAGAACTTGAACCCAACCTTGACCATGATCCGAATCTAGACATGATCCCAAGACTCAACCCAACACCTAACCCCGCAAGAGACCCGATAGTCAAACTAAAATGTGATCCCAACACTCGAAATTGAATCCCACCTGAGACCCGATACCCAAAACCGATTCCCCACCACAACATTGACTGAAGATTCAACTTTTGAAACNTGTTTGGTATGAATGAAAGTATTTTTCTAGAAAATGTATTCTTGAAAAATAAGTTGGTTTCTAACTTATTTTCTCATGTTAGGTTGGTGAGTGAAAAATATTTTTTGAAATTTTTTTCTGGTGTATGACCCGTGAATGAAAAACTTTTAGAAAATATCTTATATTTTGGCTAGAGAGTAAAAAATACTTTTTAGCAAAATAGTTTTTGACCGGGAATCAAGCCCCGATAATCGATCCAACACCTGACCCCGACACTTGATTCAGGAACTAACCCCTACACCCGACATAGGACACGATATTAGAACTTGAACCTAACCTTGACCATGATCCGAATCTAGACATGATCCCAAGACTTAACCAAACATCTAACCCCGCAAGAGACCCGATAGTCAAACTAAAATGTGATCCCAACACCCGAAATTGAATCCCACCTGAGACCCGATACCCAAACCCGATTCCCCACCCCAACATTGACTCAAGATTCAACTTTTGAAACGTAATCCAACCTCTACATCCGACCCGACTCCAACCTGGGACCTGACCCCAAACCCGACCCTAATTCGAGACCCTACCCCTACCCGAAGACCTAACTTGAGACTTGACCCTGACATCGACACTGGACCCGAGGCTAGACCCCAACCCGAGATCCAACCATGACACCAATACCCAACCCAACGCCTGAACCTGACCTGACATTCAACCACAACATTGACACCCAACCCGAGACCCAACCCTAAAATTAACTTGAGATCCAACCCGATACCCAATTCGAGACCTGACCCTGTACTCGCCCGACACCTGACTCTGACATGAGATTCGACACCTGACTCGATGTAGAAACGTAATTTTTGACCGAACATAAGGATTTACACTATTTTTTATTCCTTAAATATTTCTTTATGTTTAAGTTAGATATTTTGGTTTTGTCTTATTTTAGTAAGTTTATTTTAAAAGATTTGAAAATAACAATATATATATGTTTTATTTTAATTTTAGTTTAATAAATAAGCTAATAGTTCTTAATTATAATTTATTATTAGCTACAAAATTTTGTTAGTTTAAAAAGTAATTAAATAATATTCTTATAATTATATTATATTATATGGTATAGATTAATTAAATAAAAATAAATCAAATTTACCTCCCACTCACTCTCACCCCACATCACCCCAGAACCTCACCACCACTCCCTCACACCACCACTACAATACAATATGCAGCAACACACACATACATTATTTATTTTATTGAGCCTTTAGTAGCAAATTATTTATTTTTTGTATGTTTTAACCAGTTTGGGTGATAAGAGTTCTCCTATTTAGGTGTCATTTTAGGTGCTTGCATGGCCCGGTGGGTTAGGTCGTGATATCCGCGGAGTCAAATTCCTGAGCAAGATTCACCAGTTGTTACTTGACAACCAAGTAGGCTAGGTTTCTTTCAATTGATTTGTATAGACCCGTATTACTATATTATATCTTGTAGATGTTGGGAAATGACATGTAAAGGATTTTGGGCATATAATCTATATGGTTAGAAATGTTGTTATGTGTTGTTTGGGCAGTGATGAATTAATTACTAGAGGATTGTTCTCCCATTCTTAATTGCCTTGAGTTCTTTATTAGGATGGCTGCATGTTTCTGATTATGCATGTATGCACGTCCACGGTTTGTACTATCATTGTGCAAGAATACATAGGAAACATATGTAGTTAAACATGTTGATAATCTCATGCAGAACTAGTTATGCGACATATGGTTTCAAGTGTTATGGTTCGTCATGTTTGTGATTGTGCATGATTAATGTCTGTGTTTGATGATTGGCTCGAGTATCAAGCTTAGTAAAAGATATCTTCATAGTTGGCTCAAATACCACGTCTGGTATATACTAACGGTTGGCTTGGTTACCATGCCTGAAACGGGGATATCCACATATGGTTGGCTTAGGTTCCACGCCGCTATACTAACTACGGATGGCTCGAGTACCACATTGGTACACTAACTGTTTGAGTTCGGGTCCCACGAGAGGACCAAGTATGTGTTTATGGTTCCATGAGTGAACCAAATTGGACTTTTTCATAATGTAATTGTTGCATGTTGGATCTCTGGGTAGTCTCGGTTACTTGTATGTGATCATGTGGGATATGGACCGTATTAAGGTGAGTCAGGGTAAGGACTGAAGTCCATCTATGTGTTACTTTTCTTGGTTGAGGTATGTTAAGTGTTTAGTGACAACTGAATCCTTGGGGGTTATTCTACATAATTATTTTCGCCATTGGGTTGAGTTTATAGAAACTCAATTCCTTAGTTGTCTAAACTGTGTTTCTGTTTATAATGATGGAAAAGGGTCAAGAATACTCCTAACATATTGGAAATGGCTCAAAAATATCCTTCTTCCATGGTTTGGTTTAAAAATACCCTCCACCTTTGTTTTTGGTTCAAAGATACCCCTCCTTCCACCTTTTGGTCTAAAAAAGCTCTCAATCCAAAATTGATTTAATTAAATTCTTTTAGTCATTAATTAATTCTTATATTTTTTTAAAAGAAAACTTTTTATTTATTCAAATTCTTAATATTAGCTCATCTCAAAATAATTAAAATACTTAAATTTAACATAAAATAAAATAATTTTTTTATTATTTAAAATTAAAGAATAACACAACAATTTTTCCACTTCTGAAAAAATGACTCTCTATCTACATAATTTTCTCACGTCTAATTACCTTCCCTTTGGATAAGCAAACTGCACCATAATTGTCAAAAAATTCCATAAGAAACGAAACTCCTTTGCTCCCATCATGGAGTGGACTCAGAGATACTTAACAAAATAATATTATCAAATAGTTTATTATTATATGTTATTTATCAAAAAGTAAATTAAGAAAAATATCGAAATATTGATATAATTAAATTTCAGCATGATAATTTAAATATAATTAAAAAACCAATCCAAATAATTAAAAAATCATTCAAGAAATCAAAACATAAAATAATAGTGTATAAAATATAAAATAATATAAATAATTTATTGTGTGAAAAATGAAGGATAAGAATTTATTGTGTTATTATAATAATAAGAAAACAAATTTATTCTTTATTATTAATTAATACTTTTTTATTTTATTTTACGTTAGACATAACTATTTTATATATTTTGAGATGAGCTATTATTTTTTAGCCATTTCCAAGGATAGCAGCTCCAGAGGTAGAGCAAGCAATTGAGCCCGTAGTGAGATAACGTGGCAGAGATAGAGGTAGGGGTAGGGGCAGGGGCAGGGGCAGGGGAAGGGAAACACCTGCCAGTGGTGGAGCTTAGACTGAGGATGTAGTATCAGTACTAACTACATACTTTCTTCCTTCGTTATTTAATAATATAGGTTTGGACGTTCAGGATTGAGGCTGCTGTTATTACGATTTCCAATCTGCTCAGTAGAACTTTTGGTAAGTCCTAATCATTCGAGGACCACCTCTATCTTCTATTCGGTATTACATTTTTAGTTTTTAGACAATTAGAGTTAGCTAGGGGCTTATCCTAGCAAGTAACTTTAGTAGAGACTATCAGACAATCAATTTAGCTTCCGTTTATGCTTATTCGGATACTTGTCTACTTGAAGATGTGTGAGCTTTAATAGACTATTTCAGTTTAGCATCGACATTTAATTATTTTTCAGTTGTTACTTTTATGTTTCTTAGTTTCATGCCAGACCACGGTTTAACTTGGGGTCACTTCTGACTCTAAGCACCGAGTTACGATTTGGGGATAGTGTTGACTCAGGACACTAATTTAGTAAATTAATTTATATGAAATTTAAGCCTTAAAAAAAGTGTAATCTGAAAAAACATTATCTATGACATATGTAATTGTTTCAGGTGCCTTACATACTTGTATTGAGTGCTAATGTGCTCCAAAATAAATAAATAAAAACTCTTTTCCGTTACTTGTTTTGAATTGAAAATTCAAGCGCAATCTCTCTTGGAATATTGAATATACTAATAAAATCAATAAATATTCGAGAAGCTCATATTATAGAGACTCACCATCACACAATTCTAATCTTGATGTAAATGTAAATTTACTAAACTTGACAAAGATGGAAACATAAAATAAAACAGGTGAGTGTATTGGAGTTTTCTTTGATCCATCACTTTTACACTGTTTACTACTTCAATAAAATATTTAAATTGATTTACCATTATAGACAACACAAAGCATCATTAAAGTCTATAGATAAAATAAACAAAAATATTTGACTTAATAATATAAAAACTCCATGACCTTCTATTTTGTGGCCTTAAACCTCATATAAATGGATATTTGAAGACTAAAGAGTGACTTAATAGTAAAGAAAATCATATTAGCATTCTCGATCACTGATAAGGACTATAAGTATAGCTCAAATATCAAGAATTTCAGTTACCAACTCCATGAGAATTATGAGTTCAAGAACTCTCATCTTCTTCTGGTCAGGGATAACATTTAAATCAAACTTGAAATGCTCGCCCAAAATAACACTTTTTGTTTCATTTAAAATTTTCTTTACCCGCAACATCATTGCCACCTTCTCCTCCTCCATGTGTTTATCCGAAGGTATTTTTGAGCTAGGGTGCATAATCTTATACATTAATATTCGTCTTCTTTCTTTCTCGTTAAGTTCTTGCAATTCTTTGCGAAGATCTGTAAATGCCTCAAATCCAACAGATTTTTCCTCAGCATGATCACGTTGCTCTAGTTTCACTTTTAAAAATTTATCAATTATTTCTTTTATACCTGTGTAACCATAAGAAAATGGTTTTTCACCTGGTGAAAAGAGCATAACACCAACTTCATCTCCTCTCCGAGTTGCAAGCTTTTCTGCATCTGGAACAAGGTTTTTTTCCTTTTGGAAAAACTTATAGCGCTTGCACTCTCAGACTCAATTAACTTCATCTCAATCTTTTACTTACCTTTCTTGGTCTCATTTTTCATTACAGAAGAAAATAAGATGTTTTTGTTGAATAAGTTTGAGCAATTCCGAGAGGAACAATTGTATAATTTATAGTAGGTGTGTAAGTGCATTTGTCACGTGTATTGTAACATTCATTTGATATGTTCATACCATAAGTCTTATTGTTGTCACACGTATTATCGATTTTATATTATGACTTTATTTCATATGTATTGTCACGTTTATTCAGTGTTATTGTAGTATATGAATATATTACGTGATTATCATAGTTTCTAACAAATGTTGTCTTCTTATTTATAATGTTTAATTGAATCGAAAGAAAAATAATTTTTTTTTATTTTTATTTAATATTTTCATAGTATGAGTATATTTCATCACGTGTATTGTTATATTTATTTATTATTTTCATATTATGAGTCAATTTGTCACGTTTATTTAGTGTTTTCATATAATGTAAATTTATTACGTGATTACCATGATTTCTAACTGAAGTTGTTGACACCAAATTTTGGTATGATATTTCTAACTGACATCATTTTAAATTTATGTCATCATACTTGTCCAAACCAACTTTGTGGATCGTTTCATTGTTCATATTTGTCCAAACCAACTTTGTGGACCGTTTCATTGTTGATACTTGTCCAAAGTACTTTGTGGACCGTTTCATAGTTAAAATTGTATTTTTGGGTTGTCATACTTTTCAAAATGACATCTTTTTATCTTTGGCTCGTCATACTTTTCAAATTGACATCTTTTTATCTTTGGGTAGTCATATCCTTCAAAATGACATCTTTTTATTTTGGGTCATCATATCTTTCAAAATGACATCTTTTTAAATTTTGGTAGTCATACCCTTCAAAATGACATATTTTTAAATTTGGGTAGTCATACCTTTCAAAATGACACATTTTAAAGTTGATTCGTTATCTTAGATTTTTTTTCATTTATTAAAAAAAAAGTGGTTTATCATGCCATTCAAAATGATGCACTTTTTAAAATTGGGCTTGCCATGCCGTTCAATATGACGCTTTTTATTTTGTTATTCCATTTCAAATTGACATTTTTTTTTTATTCATGATGTTATAAGTTCAAATTGTCCCATCAATTAATTACCTTGTTCATATGAGGCCATGTTTGCATAATTTATGTTGCATTTGTTACTAACATTGTTATTACAGATTTTGTGATANATTTTTAAATTTGGATAGTCATACCTTTCAAAATGACACATTTTAAAGTTGATTCGTTATCTTAGATTTTTTTTCATTTATTAAAAAAAAAGTGGTTTATCATGCCATTCAAAATGATGCACTTTTTAAAATTGGGCTTGCCATGCCGTTCAATATGACGCTTTTTATTTTGTTATTCCATTTCAAATTGACATTTTTTTTTATTCATGATGTTATAAGTTCAAATAGTCCCATCAATTAATTACCTTGTTCATATGAGGCCATGGCTGCATAATTTATGTTGCATTTGTTACTAACATTGTTATTGCAGATTTTGTGATACACCATTCATATTGAGTTCAAGAATGGGTTGTCATCTCCCTTTAAATGGCACGTTAAGTTCAAGTTGGGTCGTCCGCCTTTCAAAGAGACACGTTGGATTGTCACCTTGTTCAAAGTGACAAGTTAAATTCAAATTGGGTCGTCTGCCTTTCAATAGACACGTTGGGTTGTCACATTTCTTCAAGTGGCACTTTAAGTTCAAGATTAGGTTGTCATCTCCCTTCAAATGGCACGTTAAGTTCAAGTTGGGTCTTCCGCCTTTCAAAGAGACACGTTGAGTTTTCACCTCGTTCAAAGTGAAAAGTTAAATTCAAATTGGCTCGTCAGATCCCTTCAAGTGACGTATCAAGTTTCGGATTAGATCGTCATCTCCTTTCAAGTGACACGTTAAGTTCAAGTTGGGTCGTCCGCCTTTCAAAGAGACACGTTGGGTTGTCACCTCGTTCAAAGTTACATGTTATATTCAAATTGGGTCGTCCGCCTTTCAAAGAGACACATTGGGTTGTCACCTTATTCAAAGTGATATGTTATATTCAAATTGGGTCATCCGCCTTTCAAAGAGACACGTTGGGTCATCACCTCGTTCAAAGTGACATGTTATGTTTAAATTGGCCATTTGCCTTTCAATAGACACGTTGGGTTGTCACATCCCTTCAAGTGAATTTTTAAGTTCAAGATTGGGTTGTTATCTCCCTTCAAATGGCACGTTAAGCTCAAGTTGGGTCGTCCGCCTTTCAAAGAGACACGTTGGGTTGTCACCTCATTCAAAGTGATATGTTATTTTCGAATTGGTCGTCTGCCTTTCAATAGACACGTTGGGTTGTCACATCCCTTCAAGTGAAATATTTGGTTCAAGATTGGGTTGTTACCTCGTTCAAAGTGACATGTTATATTCAAATTGGGCTATCCGTATTTCAACGAGACACGTTGGATCGTCACCTCATTCAAAGTGACATTTTATGTATAAATTGGTCGTCTGCCTTTCAATAGACTGGGTTGTCACATCCCTTAAAGTGACACTTTAAGTTCAAGATTGGGTTGTCATCTCCCTTCAAATGGCATGTTAAATTCAAGTTGGGTGTCCCGCCTTTCAAAGAGACACGTTGGGTTGTCACCTCGTTCAAAGTGATATGTTATGTTCAAATTGGTCGTCTGCCTTTCAATAGACACGTTGGGTTGTCACATCCCTTCAGATGACATATTTGGTTCAAGATTGGGTTGTCACCTCGTTCAAAGTGACATGTTATATTCAAATTGGGTCGTCTGTATTTCAAAGAGACACGTTGGGTCGTCACATTCCTTCAAGTGACATATCAAGTTCAAGATTGGGTCGTCATCTCCCTTCAATTGACACATTAAGCTCAAATTGGGTCGTCCGCCTTTCAAAGAGACACGTTGAGTTGTCACCTCGTTCAAAGTGACATGTTATATTCAAAGTGAGGTCGTCTACCTTTCAAGAGACAAGTTAATTCGTCACCTCGTTCNAAAAAGGCTTCACTTGGAAATTTTGGATTTTGATACGGTTGCTCTAAAATTTGGGTTAGACCCATTTCCCACTCAATTTGACCCCCTAAACGAGAATATGAAGTCGAATTTTCGAAAAACAAAACAGATCTTTTTATATACAGTTAAACAAGTTTCCGGTAACTTCCGAAGCACATTTTAAGAACTTTTTGGGTCAAATTCAATTATAACCATTTCATTAAGTTCTCGACTCCAAACTCACATGTGAGGCTCTAGTTTCACTCTATCATTTTCCGGGTCGTTACAACATGTTTTGCTATTTTAATGTAATTTGTTGATAATTATCTTTATTCTCAAAGTATTAGAATTTTTATCGGTTAATTCTATTTATATTATTTTGTCACCACTGGTTGAATACGTTCAAATATTTGTTCATTTTTTTATAAAACCATTATTTCTGTTAAATTGCATTTTTTACATGTCATTGGTTACGTTCGTTACATTTTTTCATATTCATTTTATCTGTTACATTTGTTAATATTCATTTTGATATTTTGCATAGTCCATAAATTCATTCTTATATGGATAAGAATTCATACACAAATATTTTATTAATCGGTGGTTTTGGCCTACAATTTTAAGATAGTGGTATTATACTATTGGTGGTTTTCAACTCCCTCTTTAAAGAATAGCTTGCTCATTAAGTTAAGGGGGACTTTGAATTAAGAGTGACAAAAAGGTGTTAAAATAAAATGGCGGTGATATAAGTCTTAATTATTGAGTGTAGGTGACAATTATGTGGTTAATGATTAAGGATTGTGTAGTTGCCCTCGAGTTTATAAGTTGATAGTTTGGTCCATTGAATTAAATGAAGGGTAAAAGGGTAAATTACTAAAACCTAATTTAACCAATTTTGGTGGGAACCAAAACTGGAGGGAAGCCACTAGCGAGCTGTACCAAAAGGGGAAATAAATTTTTTTTCCTCGCCTCCCGCTGTATTCCTCCTCTTCTTCTTCTGCTTCGTTCTTGCTTGCTTGCCTGCCTATCTTCCCATTCTCTTCATCTTCTTCTTCTTCTTCTTGTTCGTACATTGTTGGTCTTGGCTGCTAGTCCTTCTGCTTCTTCTTCTTCTTTTCTTCTTCTTGAATCAAATTTAGCTAATTTAATCAATGGACCAGATTTCATTTGTATCAATTGGAATTACTTCATAAGTACTTGCGTTCACACACCATTGTTTGGTAAATAATAGATTAATAGTTCTTTGAATCATTCATCATCGACTGGGTATAACCTGCAATTTTTTCAATAATTTGCATTCGTGTTTCCAACAGATGGCTTATGTTGCAACATAAAAGTTATTTTAATCGCAACAGAATAGACATATGTTGCAACATATAAATTACACAAGTTGCAACATATAAATTACATATGTTGCAACATATGACTTACATGTTGCAACATAATAGCCATATGTTGCAACAAATGATTTATTTGTCACAACAAAATAATTATATGTAGCAATATATGGCTTAAATGTCGCAACATAATAATCATATGTTGCAACATATGACTTACACATTTTGTTACAACGTGTGATTTATGTGTTGCAACAGAATAGTTATATCTAGCAATATATGACTTACATGTCGTAACAAAATAGTTATGTTGCAACATATGACTTACACATTTTGTTCCAACATGTGATTTATTTGTCACAACAGAATATTTATATGTAGCAACATATGATTTACATGTCGCAACAAAATAGTCATATGTTGCAACATATGACTTACACATTTCTTCATTAGTACTAAATATTTTTTTCATTTATTTCTTCAGGTACAATAAATGGAGGAATTATTTGTAGGGGTTAATAGTCGTGGTGAATGGGTCGAGAAGAAAAATTAATATATTTGGCATCGGAAGGATGGTAAGAAACGGGGAGGGTCTGTAGGGATGACTGTTGAAAGAATTATTTTGTGTGATGATTGTGTGAATTTAGTCATCCAAAAATGTGGATTCAATTGTCAACCGAAAGATGTTGTCATGAGTTACATTCCCAGTGGTTTTCATAATGAGAAGGCCTTACCTTTTAAGATAACTGATCAGCCTAGTTTGCTTGTTTAATTGGGAGGAGCAGTGAGGCCCATATTAAGAGTCTATGTGGATGAAAATCCTATTGTCACTCCCCGAGCCTACACCCTGGGCGGGAGTGGCCCTCGAGAACCATTGCTGGCCCCAGGCGAACCCTTGCCTTGGCTTACTTACTCAGCGAAAGACTTTAAGCATTTAGAAAAGAACTCAAATGAAAGATAACTCAACTGTCTCAAACTAAACTCATAATATTTTAGAAATGAACATTTAACTTAGCCAAAGTGACAAATCAAAACTGAACATAATTCAATAACAGGATAAAGACAAATGAACTAACTGAATGTCTATTTATGAATCCTCTAATAACTGAGATAGATGTTGGGAAAGGATCCACGACATCCTAATGAACTAAATACTAAAAAACAATAAAGGGATCCACCAGAAGCAAGGAGGCTCACCAACAAACTCTGAAGCTCAACTAGAATCAATGATGCACTGGATGCTGATCCTGGTTACCTGTGTCTGCATCATTAAAAGATGCAGGCCAAATGAAATCAATACATTGAATGTACGAGTATGCGAAGGGAAATCTAAAATAAGACATAAGCTTGAAAGGAACTAAAAGAAACACTTACCTTGACTTTACTCAACTCATGAACAACTTAACTCAATATAAAGCAATAAAACACATGCAATATATAGAAAGACTTTAAAACAAAATAAAAAAACTTTGTTCGTTTAAGAAAATGCAATAACAAACTCAACTTAACTCATATAATAAAGTAATATAGTTTCTGTGGGAGTATCTAACCGACAACCACCGGTAGGAGCCTAAGTGGTGATACAACGTCTTGACCACGCTGCCAAAACTGTCCTATACTTTGCCGTCATATAGAATGTCTTAACTAAGTGGATCCACTAGTCTATTAAAAAAATCACTTAAGGAATTATCTAAAAAGTATGATCATTTACTACCCATGATGGCTACATGGTTTATGGAGACTTGAGTTATTATGAACTCGCGTCCTCATATCGGTGCTCAATACTACTCCGAAAAGTATACTTAGCTCATATGTTTTTTTAAAAAACAAAACTTATTTCTTTGATTTGAGATAATTACTCAAAACTTAGCTTTAAAGCTCTTTTGGAATTGATGTTCCCTTTCTTGCTCAAATGTGAAAACATTTTTAACTCTTGAGAATACTTAGTTCCCGTATAATCTTTGAAGAAATGAACTTTATTCTTACTTTTTACTCAACTCAAAGCTTAAGTCTTGAAACAAAGTTAAAACGTTTGTAAAATACTTTTGGAAAATTTATGAATTTCTCTTAGCTTGACTCTTAGCTTTACTTGACTTGACTCTTAACTTTCCTTGAATTGAATTATAGATTCAAGATCGTGATTTGTGATAGGAACGATCTCATGATGTTTAGGAGTGCTTTTATATAGTTAAACGTGAGAAAAGATCAAGAAATCATTATCTGGAAACTAGTCCGCGACGCGAAGATGTATTTAAATATTTGGTCGCAAAACTAGTCCCAGATTCGCCCGACTTTTTCCTTCTTCATTTTTCAGCCCCAATTCGCCAAAACTCGGTTCTTTTTCCCAAATTCTCTTTAGATTCAGATACCCAGAAAATGTACCCAAGAACCTAACTCAAAACAACTCTAAAACTCGACGCAATAATCTCAAGAACTTCTCAATTCAGTCTAATTCAAGAACGAAAACAAATTCAAGAACACATATCAAGAACATCAAACTTTCAACCCTTTTTAGGACAAATTTTGCTGAACTAAATATGATTGGCGCGTGGGTGAACGAACACAACGCTATGAAAGTCTCACATACCTCGTAGGGATCACCCCTTGATGAAATCAATGAGCAATTCTTGAAGAACTTGACGATTCTTTCTCCTTCTCTTATTTTCTCCTCTTCTTTTCTCTTCTCTCAAAACCCTAACTTAGTTTTCAAAAGCGTAAACTAACCAAGTTCAGTTTAGACCCCAATTGATCTCCTAAAAATGAAATAAAGTAATTTGGTAAGGAAAAGACCAAACTACCCTTAAAAAATCCGGATTACACTTTCCTCATTTGAACAACCCAACTTCCAATGGGGATATCTCACTCATACAAACTCAAAATCGTGCAAACTCGGAGGCGTTGGAAATATAATTTCAAGATATTTTCTACGGTATCTGGAAGCACACCTAACTCATCCTAATCTAGGAGTTATGGTCGTTTGAAGTTGATCAAAAACCCAAACTTAACTTTAACTTAACAAATTTCCAGATTTTTCATTCTTTCCTAAAATGACTAATTCTAATTCTAACTCCTTATAATTCTTTCAATTAGCGAGATGTTACAATATCTCCCCCTTGGGAACATTCGTCCTCTAATGAGATTACTCTTACTAGGCTAAGGGTGTAACATCTAACATTCAGCTCAAACACCCAACAAGCAATGCAAAAACAACATGCCAACTTATAAATTAAAGAGTACTAAGAAGAAAATTAGTACCTTGATCTGGAATTTCTCCGGTTTCAAAGAGATGTGGATACATCTTCTTCATATCTTCTTCAGCTTCCCAAGTAACTTCCTCAACAAAATGGTTCCTCCAAAGAACTTTGATTGATGTTACTTCCTTAGTCCTCAACTTGCAAACTTGACGATCTAGAATCTGAACCAGAATTTCCTTATAAGATAAGTTGTCCTTGATACCAATATCTTCAGTTGGTATGATAAGTGAAGGATCTCTCATGCACTTCTTCAACATGGAAATATGAAATACCGGATGAACCGCTGCTAACGCTTGTGGTAGCTCTAACTCTTAAGCTACATTACCAACCATTTTGGATATTCTGTAAGGGCTAATATATCGGGGACTAAGCTTTCCCTTCTTACCAAACCTCATAACACCCTTAATAGGTGAAACTTTCAAGTGTACCCAATCATCTACTTTAAACTCTAACTCCCTTCTCCTAACATCATTGTAGGATTTCTGACGACTCTACACTATATTCAACCTCTCTAGAATCACTTTCACTTTCTCCATAACTTGATGAACTAAATCTGGTCCTATCAACCCTCCTTCACCAACTTCAAACCATCCAATATGAGATCTGCATCTTCTCCCATAAAGAGCTTCATAAGGAGCCATTTGGATGCTAGAGTGATAGCTATTGTTGTAAGCAAATTCAATAAGGGGTAGATGATCATCCCAATTATCTTTGAAATCAATCACACAAGCCTTAAACATGTTTTCTAAAGTCTGAATAGTACGCTCTGCTTTCCTATCTGTCTGAGGGTGAAAGGTAGTACTTAAGTTCACCTTTGAACCCAAGCCTTTTTGGAATGATTTCCAAAAATGTGCAGTAAATTGTGCACCTCTGTCTGAAATAATGGAGACCGAAACCCCATGAAGCCTTACTACCTCTTGAATATACAACTTAGCATAATTCTCTGCTGAATGGGTACTCTTTACTAGTAGAAAATGGACTGATTTTGTCATTCTATCGACAATCACCCAAATGGAATCGTGTTGCCTGGGAGACCTTGGTAAACCTATGATGAAGTCCATATTGATCATCTCCCACTTCCATTCCGGAAGTTCTATATTCTGAGCCAAACCACCGGGCCTTTGATACTCTACCTTAACTTGTTGGCAATTTGGATACTTGGCCACAAACTCTGCAATGCCCTTCTTCATACTACTCCACCAATAAAATTCTCTCAAATCGCGATACATCTTTGTGGGACCCGGATGGATGGAATATCTGGAGCTATGATCTTCCTCCATGATCCTCTCTTGGAGTTCATCCACCTTTGGTACACACAATCTACCTTGATACCTCAATACACCATCTCCCCCTTGTTCAAAAGCCATTACTTTTTGCTTATGAACATTTGCCTTCAATTCAAGAAAAATTGGATCGTGATCCTGCTTCTCTTTTACTTCTGACACTAATGATGATTCAGCCCCATTAATCACCACTACTCCTCATTCTGTGGAATCCATTAGTCGTAGTCCTAAGCGTGCAAGTCTGTGCACATCCTTTGCTAGTTCTTTCTTATCTTCCTCAAAGTGGGTTGTACTACCCATGGACAACCTACTTAAGGCATCAGCAACAACATTAGCCTTACCTGGGTGGTAAAGAATACTCATGTCATAATCCTTGAGCAATTCTAACCACCTCCTTTTTCTGAGATTAAGCTCTTTCTGAGTAAACACATACTGAAGACTCTTGTGATCGGTGAAC
The DNA here is from genome assembly GCF_019186545.1 of Solanum stenotomum. NCBI lineage: Eukaryota > Viridiplantae > Streptophyta > Magnoliopsida > Solanales > Solanaceae > Solanum > Solanum stenotomum. The sequence continues at coordinate 49,105,535 of NC_064289.1, read as the reverse complement.
ACATCCACATGAACACCATAAAGACAATGACGCCATATTTTCAAAGCAAAAACTACGGCAACCAACTCTAGATCATGGGTTGGGTAGTTCCTCTCATGAACTTTCAATTATCTAGAGGCATAAGCTATAACTTTGCCATTCTGCAATAATACACAACCCAAATCAACTCTAGACGCATCACAATAGACAACAAATCCTTGCGTAACTTCTGGTAAGGTCAAAACTGGGGCAGTAGTCAACCTCTTTTTCAATTCCTGAAAGTTTTTCTCACAAGCTTCAGACCATTGAAACTTCACTGTTTTCTGAGTCAACTTGGTCAAAGGAGACGAAATAGATGAGAACCCCTCTACGAACCTTCTATAATAGCTAGCCAAACCTAAGAAACTTCTAATATCAGTTGGAGATGTGGGTCTAGGTCAATTCTGCACTTCCTCAATTTTCTGAGTATCAACTTTAATTCCCTCTCCAGACACAATGTGTCCTAAGAATGCCACAGACTCAAGCCAAAACTCATACTNTTGCAACATAAAAGTTATTTTAATCGCAACAGAATAGACATATGTTGCAACATATAAATTACACAAGTTGCAACATATAAATTACATATGTTGCAACATATGACTTACATGTTGCAACATAATAGCCATATGTTGCAACAAATGATTTATTTGTCACAACAAAATAATTATATGTAGCAATATATGGCTTAAATGTCGCAACATAATAATCATATGTTGCAACATATGACTTACACATTTTGTTACAACGTGTGATTTATGTGTTGCAACAGAATAGTTATATCTAGCAATATATGACTTACATGTCGTAACAAAATAGTTATGTTGCAACATATGACTTACACATTTTGTTCCAACATGTGATTTATTTGTCACAACAGAATATTTATATGTAGCAACATATGATTTACATGTCGCAACAAAATAGTCATATGTTGCAACATATGACTTACACATTTCTTTATTAGTACTAAATATTTTTTTAATTTATTTCTTCAGGTACAATAAATGGAGGAATTATTTGTAGGGGTTAATAGTCGTGGTGAATGGGTCGAGAAGAAAAATTAATACATTTGGCATCAGAAGGATGGTAAGAAACGGGGAGGGTCGGTAGGGATGACTGTCGAAAGAAATATTTTGTATGATGATTTTGTGAATTTAGTCATCCAAAAATGTGGATTCAATTGTCAACTGAAAGATGTTGTCATGAGTTACATTCCCAGTTGTTTTCATAATGAGAAGGTCTTACCTTTTAAAATAACTGATCAACCTAGTTTGCTTGTTTAATTGGGAGGAGCAGTGAGGCCCATAATAAGAGTCTACATGGATGAAAATCCTATTTGTCACTCCCCGAGCCTACACCCTGAGCGGAAGTGGCACTCGAGAACCATTGCTGGCCCCAAGCGAACCCTTGCCCTGGATTACTTACTCAACGAAAGACTTTAAGCCTTTAGAAAAGAACTCAAATGCAAGATAACTCAACTGTCTCAAACTAAACTCATAATGTTTTAGAAATAAATATTTCACTTAGCCAAAGTGGCAAATCAAAACTGAACATAATTCAATAACAGGATAAAGACAAATGAACTAACTGAATGTCTATCTATGAATCCTTTAATAACTGAGATAGATGTTGGGAAAGGATCCACGACATCCTAATGAACTAAATACTAAAAAATAATAAAAAGGGATCCACCGGAAGCAAGGAGGCTCACCAACAAACTCTGGAGCTCAACTAGAATCAACGATGCGCTGGATGCTGATCTTGGTTACTTGTGTCTGCATCATTAAAAGATGCAGGCCAAATGACATCAGTACACTGAATGTACGAGTATGCGAGGGGAAATCTAAAATAAGACATAAGCTTGAAAGGAACTAAAAGAAACATTTACCTTGACTTTACTCAACTCATGAACAACTTAACTCAATATAAAACAATAAAACACATGCAATATATAGAAAGCCTTTAAAACAAAAGAAAACAACTTAGTTCGTTTAAGAAAATGCAATAACAAACTCAACTTAACTCATATAATAAAGTAATATAGTTTCTGTGGGAGTTTCTCTAACCGACAACCTCCGGTATGAGCCTAAGTGGTGATACAATGTCTTGCCCACGCTGCCAAAACTGTCTTATACTTTGCCGTCATATAGAATGTCTTAACTAAGTGGATCCACTAGTCTATGCAAAAAATCACTTAAGGGATCATCTAAAAAGTATGATCCTTTACTACCCATGATGGCTATATGGTTTATGGAGACTTGAGTTATTATGAACTCGCGTCCCCATATCGGTGCTCAATACTACTCCCAAAAGTATACTTAGCTCATATGGTTTTTTAAAAAACAAAACTTATTTCTTTGATTTGAGATAATTACTCAAAACTTAGCTTTAAAGCTCTTTTGGAATTGATGTTCCCTTTCTTGCTCAAATGTGAAAACATTTTTAACTCTTGGGAATACTTAATTCTTGTATAATCTTTGAAGAAATGAACTTTACTCTTACTCTTTACTCAACTCAAAGCTTAAGTCTTGAAACAAAGTTATAACGTTTGTAAAAGACTTTTGGAAAACTTTATGAATTTCTCTTAGCTTGACTCTTAACTTTAATTGACTTGACTCTTAACTTTCCTTGAATTGAATTATAGATTCAAGGATTGTGATTTGTGATAGGAACGATCTCATGTTGTTTAGGAGTGCTTTTATACAGTTAAACGTGAGAAAAGATCAAGAAATCATTATCTGGAAACTAGTCCGCGACGCGAAGATGTATTTAAATATTTGGTCGCGAAACTAGTCCCAGATTCGCCAGACTTTTTCCTTCTTCATTTTTCAGCCCCAATTCGCCTAAACTCGATTCTTTTTCCCAAATTCTCGTTAGATTCAGATACCCAGAAAATGTACCCCAGAACCTAACTCAAAATAACTCTAAAACTCGACGCGACAATCTGAAGAACTCCTCAATTCAGTCTAATTCAAGAACGGAAACAAATTCAAGAACACATATCAAGAACATCAAACTTTCAACCCTTTTTAGGACAAAGTTTACTGAACTAAATATGATTGGTGCGTGGGTGAACAAATACAACGCTATGAAAGTCTGACATACCACGTAGGGATCACCCCTTGACGAAATCAACAAGCAATTCTTGAATAACTTGACGATTCTTTCTCCTTCTCTTATTTTCTCCTCTTCTTTTCTCTTCTCTCAAAACCTTAACGTAGTTTTCAAAAGCGTAAACTGACCAAATTCAGTTTAGACCCCAATTAAACTCCTAAAAATGAAATAAAGTAATTTGGTAAGGAAAAGACCAAACTACCCTTAAAAAATCCGCATTACACTTTCCTTATTTGAACACCCAACTTCCAATGAGGATATCTCACTTATACAAACTTAGAATCGTGCAAACTCAGAGGCGTTGGAAATATAATTTCAAGATATTTCCTACAGTATCTGGAAGCACACCTAACTCATCCTGATCTAGGAGTTATGTTTGTTTGAAGTTGACCAAAAACCCAAACTTAACTTAACTTAACAAATCTCCAGATTTTTCATTCTTTCCTAAAATGACTAATTCCAATTCTAACTCCTTATAATTCTTTCAATTAGCGAGATGTTACAATATCTCCCCCTTGGGAATATTCGTCCTCGAATGAGATTACTCTTACTTGGCTAAGGGTGTAACATCTAACATTTAGCTCAAACATCTAACAAGCAATGCAAAAACAACATGCCAACTTATAAATTAAAGAGTACTAAGAAGAAAATTAGTACCTTGATCTGGAATTTCTCCGGTTTCAAAGAGATGTGGATACATCTTCTTCATATCTTCTTCAGCTTCCCAAGTAACTTCCTCAACAAAATGGTTCCTCCAAAGAACTTTGATTGATGTTACTTCCTTAGTCCTCAACTTGCAAACTTGACGATCTAGAATCTGAACCAGAATTTCCTTATAAGATAAGTTGTCCTTGATACCAATATCTTCAGTTGGTATGATAAGTGAAGGATCTCTCATGCACTTCTTCAACATGGAAATATGAAATACCGGATGAACCGCTGCTAACGCTTGTGGTAGCTCTAACTCTTAAGCTACATTACCAACCATTTTGGATATTCTGTAAGGGCTAATATATCGGGGACTAAGCTTTCCCTTCTTACCAAACCTCATAACACCCTTAATAGGTGAAACTTTCAAGTGTACCCAATCATCTACTTTAAACTCTAACTCCCTTCTCCTAACATCATTGTAGGATTTCTGACGACTCTACACTATATTCAACCTCTCTAGAATCACTTTCACTTTCTCCATAACTTGATGAACTAAATCTGGTCCTATCAACCCTCCTTCACCAACTTCAAACCATCCAATATGAGATCTGCATCTTCTCCCATAAAGAGCTTCATAAGGAGCCATTTGGATGCTAGAGTGATAGCTATTGTTGTAAGCAAATTCAATAAGGGGTAGATGATCATCCCAATTATCTTTGAAATCAATCACACAAGCCTTAAACATGTTTTCTAAAGTCTGAATAGTACGCTCTGCTTTCCTATCTGTCTGAGGGTGAAAGGTAGTACTTAAGTTCACCTTTGAACCCAAGCCTTTTTGGAATGATTTCCAAAAATGTGCAGTAAATTGTGCACCTCTGTCTGAAATAATGGAGACCGAAACCCCATGAAGCCTTACTACCTCTTGAATATACAACTTAGCATAATTCTCTGCTGAATGGGTACTCTTTACTAGTAGAAAATGGACTGATTTTGTCATTCTATCGACAATCACCCAAATGGAATCGTGTTGCCTGGGAGACCTTGGTAAACCTATGATGAAGTCCATATTGATCATCTCCCACTTCCATTCCGGAAGTTCTATATTCTGAGCCAAACCACCGGGCCTTTGATACTCTACCTTAACTTGTTGGCAATTTGGATACTTGGCCACAAACTCTGCAATGCCCTTCTTCATACTACTCAACCAATAAACTTCTCTCAAATCGCGATACATCTTTGTGGAACCTGGATGGATGGAATATCTGGAGCTATGATCTTCCTCCATGATCCTCTCTTGGAGTTCATCCACCCTTGGTACACACAATCTACCTTGATACCTCAATACACCATCTCCCCCTTGTTCAAAAGCCATTACTTTTTGCTTATGAACATTTGCCTTCAATTCAAGCAAAATTGGATTGTGATCCAGCTTCTCTTTTACTTCTGACACTAATGATGATTCAGCCCCATTATTCACCACTACTCCTCATTCTGTGGAATCCATTAGTCGTAGTCCTAAGCGTGCAAGTCTGTGCACATCCTTTGCTAGTTCTTTCTTATCTTCCTCAATATGGGTTGTATACCTATGGACAACCTACTTAAGGTGGGTTGTAAAGAATACTCATGTCGAAACCCTTGAGTAATTCTAACCACCTCCTTTTTCTGAGATTAAGCTCTTTCTGAGTAAACACATACTGAAGACTCTTGTGATCGGTGAACACATCCACATGAACACCATAAAGACAATGGCGCCATATTTTCAAAGCAAAAACTACGGCAGCCAACTCTAGATCATGGGTTGGGTAGTTCTTCTCATGAACTTTCAGTTATCTAGAGGCATAAGTTGTAACTTTGCCATCCTGCAATAATACACAACCCAAACCGACTCTAGACACATCACAATAGACAACAAATTCTTGCTTAACTTCTGGTAAGGTCAAAACTGAGGCAGTAGTCAATCTCTTTTTCAATTCCTGAAAGTTTTTCTCACAAGCTTCAGACCATTGAAACTTCACTATTTTCTGAGTCAACTTGGTCAAAGGAGATGAAATAGATGAGAACCCCTCTACGAACCTTCTATAATAGCTAGCCAAACCCAAGAAACTCCTAATATCAGTTGGAGATGTGGGTCTAGGCTAATTCTGCAATTTCTCAATTTTTTGAGTATCAACTTTAATTCCCTCTCTAGACACAATGTGGCCTAAGAATGCCACAAACTCAAGCCAAAACTCACATTTAGAGAACTTGGCATACAACTCTCTATCTTTTAGAGTCTGAAGAACTATTCTAAGATGACTAGCATGATCTTATTCATTCCTTGAATATATTAATATGTCATCAATGAAAAGATAACAAACATATCTAAATAAGGTTTGAAAACTCTATTCATAAGGTCCATGAAAGTTGTAGACGCATTGGTGAAACCAAATGACATAACAAGGAACTCATAATGACCCTAACGGGTCTTGAATGCTATATTTGGAATATCATATTCCCTTACTTTCAACTAATGATAGCTTGATCTGAGATCTATCTTAGAGAAACAAGTAGCACCCTGAAACTGATAGAAAAGATCATCAATTCTCGGAAGAGAATACTTATTCTTGATGGTAACCTTGTTTAACTGGTTGTAATCTATACACATCCTAAAGGAGACATCTTTCTTTCTGACAAATAAGACCAGAGTGCACCAAGGTGAGACACTTAGTCGAATAAAACCCTTATCAATGAGATCTTTCAACTGCTTTTTCAACTCTTTTAACTCTGCTGGAGCCATTCTATATAGCGGAATAGATATAGGACGATTATCTAGAAGAAGGTCTATACCGAAGTCTATCTCTCTCTCAGGAGGGACTCCGAGAAGATCATCTGGGAAGACTTCTGGAAACTCTTTTACTATTGAAACTGACTGAATAAGAGGTATCTTAAAACTAGAGTCATTAACTTGGACTAAGTGATAGACACACCCCTTGGAAACTAACTTTCTTGCCTTTAGGTACGAAATGAAACGACCCTTAGGCACTGCTGAACTACTACTCCACTCTATAATTGGCTTATTAGGAATTTGAAACCTAACGACTCGAGTTCTACAATCAATGGAGGCATAACAGACTTGAAGCCAGTCCAAACCTAGAATAATATCTAAATCTACCATGTCTAACTCAATTAAATCAACCATGGTGTTCTCGTGATTGATGGATATGACACAATCACGATATACTCACTCACCTAGAATAGACCCCCCAACAAGTGTTGAAACACAAAAGGGTTCACATAGTTTCTCAGAAAGAACATCAAAATTATTTGCAACATAAGGGGTTACAAAAGACAAACTTTCTCCTGGGTCTAGCATAGCATTACCATCAAGAGTAAAGACTTTGATCATACCAGTGACAACATCTGGAGAGTTCTCTTGCTCTTAGCGACTAGTGATCGCATAAAGGCGGTTTGCTCCTCCGCCAGTACCGAAAGTAGCTCCTCTAGGTGCAGCCTTGTCTGGTGGAGCAACTGATGAAGATTGGGCTCTATTTCCCTGATTCCCATTTCGTTGCCGGTTCTTGGGGCACTCTTTCATGAAATGACCTTATTGTCCACACTTGAAACAACCTGTGGAGCCAGCGCGACACTTACCTGAGTGGGTTCTACCACACTTACCACTTGCAGGAGCTCAGTTACCTCCTTATGCCACACTACCCTGAGATTAGACAGGTCTAACCTTGAAGTGCTGTGAATTATGACTATTGTATTCACATTTGTTTCTGGGTGCAAGTGCACTAGAAGATGATGGAGTAGGTCCCTTTTGCTTATGCTGAAAGGACGAACGGTTCACATTACTTCTTTGCTGCCCGGACTCATTTCATGTCTTCACTTTCTTGTTATTAAACTCCTCCTTATCCCTCAGCTTCTCTTCCTCAACCTGCTGCACATAAACCATCAACCTTAATATATCTATGTCACCTATTAGCATTGCAACCTTACCTTCCTGACTCGACAGATGAGATAACCCAACAACAAACAAACTCATTCTACTCCTCATATCCGCAACCATCTCCGGAGCATAACGAGATAGTTGGGTGAACCTCTACCCATACTCATGAATGCTCAAAGAATCCTGCTTAAGTGTGAGGAACTCTCGTACCTTAGCCTCTTTCAATTCTCGGGGAAAGAACCGCCCCAAGAAAGCCTCCTCAAAATAAGCCCAACTCGCAGGTGGTGCTCCCTCAGCTCTACCCTTCTTCCACTGGTCAAACCAAGTCCTAGCAACATCCTTCAGTTGATATGCAGCTAGTTCAACTCGCTCAGTATTGGCAACATGCATAACATCAAATACCTTTTTCAGTTCCTCAATAAAGTTCTCTGGATCCTCAGTAGTGCTTGAACCAGTGAAACTTAGAGGGTTCATCCTCAAGAATTCGCGGACCCTCGGAGTGTTAGCTTCTTCTTGTTGAACCCCTCTTTGTTGCCTAACATGGTTAGTCACATCTTGACTTAGCATCCTTATCACTTCTCTGAACTCAACATTAGTAACTTCTCCTTGGGGTTGCACTTCAGGTGCATTGGGTACCCCTTCCTCCTTAACATTACGTCTAGCAGGTCGACCTCTGACAGCTCTTCGTGGAGGCATGATTAACTAAAAAAATACGCGCAAGCACAAATTAGAAGAAACTTTTTAGAGATCAAACTCTAATGCACGAAATGAGTATGAAAGAAGTGAGAAATTTAAGTGTTGTAGCCTCTTAATTATAGATGTGGCGCGCTTCACACTGATAACTAGAAATCTAGAGACACGGCTTCATAGAGTCCCTAGGACTCTTGAACTCTATGCTCTGATACCAAGTTTGTCACACCTCGAGCCTACATCTTGGGTGGGACTGGCACTCAAGAAACATTGTTGGCCCCAAGCAGACCCTTGGCCTAGCTTACTTACTCAACAGAAGACTTTAAGCATTTAGAAAAGAACTCAAATGCAAGATAATTCAATTGTCTCAAACTAAACTCATAATGTTTTAGAAATAAACATTTAACTTAGCCAAAGTGGCAACTCAAAACTGAACATAAGTAAATAACAAGATAAAGACAAATGAAATAATTGACTGTCTATTTTTGAAGCCTCTAATAATTGAGATGTATGTTGGGACAAGACCCACAACATCCTAATGAACAAAATATTGAAAAGCAATAAAAAGGGATCCTCCAGAAGCAAGGAGGCTCACCAACAAACTTGAGAGCTCAACTAGAATCAACAATGCACTGGATGTTGATCCTGGTTACCTGTGTCTGCATCATTAAAAGATGCAGGCCAAATGACATCTGTATATTGAATGTATGAGTATGCGAGGGGAAATCTAAAACAAGACATAAGCTTGGAAGGAACTGGAAGAAACACTTACCTTGACTTTACTCAACTCATGAATAACTTAACTCAATATAAAGCAAAAAAACACATGCAGTGTATAGAAAGCCTTTAAAACAGTAGAAAACAACTTAGTTCATTTAAGAAAACGCAATAACAAACTCAACTTTACTCATATAATAAAGTAATATAGTTTCTGTGGTCTCTAACCGACAACCACCACTATGAACCTAAGTGGTGATACAACTCTTGTCCACGCTTCCAAAACTGTCTTATACTTTGGCGTCATATAAAATGCCTTAACTAAGTAGATCCACTAGTCTATGCTAAAAAGCACTTAAGAAATCATCTAAAAAGTATGATCATTTACTACCCATGATGGCTACACGGTTTATGGAGACTTGAGTTATTACGAACTCGCGTCCCCATATCGGTGCTCAATACTACTCCCCAAAGTATACTTAGCTCATATGTTTTTTAAAAAAAAACAAAACTCCTTTCTTTGGTTTGAGATAATTACTCAAAACTTAGCTTAAAAGCTCTTTTGGAATCGATGTTCCCTTTCTTGCTCAAATGTGAAAATATTTTTAACTCTTGGGAATACTTAGTTCCCGTATAATCTTTGAAGAAATGAACTTTAATCTTACTCTTTACTCAACTCAAAGCTTATGTCTTAAAACAAAGTTAAAACTTTTGTAAAAGTCTTTTGAAAAATTTATGAATTTCTCTTAGCTTGACTCTTATCTTTATTGACTTGACTCTTAACTTTCCTTGAATTGAATTATGGATTCAAGGAATGTGATTTGTGATAGGAACGATCTCATGATGTTTAGGAGTGCTTTTAGATAGTTAAACGTGAGAAAAGATAAATCATTGTCTGGAAACTAGTCCGCAAAGCGGAGATGTATTAAAATATTTGTGACGACCCGAGTCTACACCCTGGACGTGGTCGGCACTCAAGAACCATTGTTGGTCCCCAGGCAAACCCTCATCCTGGCTGACTGGAAGCGGAAGACTAACTTAAGCATGCAAAAGCTTAAAACTTAATAAAATTCAATAAACTCAACTTTTCAAAACTTTAACTCAAATGAACAACTTAGAATAAAAATAATATATTCAACTTGCCATAAAATAAGCAACTTAAGTCTTTAAAACATTTAATAAAGTAAATGAATAATACAGATTTCTCAACTATACTGACTATCTATGAAGCCTCTAACTGATAAAGATGGAAGTCGTTACAAGACCCACGACATCCTGACTAAACTGAAAAGTAAATGAAATCCTCCGGAAATAAGGAGGCTCACCATAGCTAACTCGAACTTCCGGATGTATCACCGAAGCTCCTGTTGATGATCCTGAATACCTGTGTCTGCATAATGAGAAGATGCAGGCCAAATGGCTCAGTACGTGAAATATACGAGCATGTAAAAGGAATTCTAAAGCATAAACATAAGTTTGAAACTTGATAAAAAGGAAACATACTTACTTATTTTCAAACTTACTCAACCTGAATACTCAAGGATACTCAAAACTACTCAAACGTACTCAACTCAGAAGATTAGATACTCAACTCAGAGATAAGATACTCAACTCAAAGATATGATATTCGACTCTAGGCACTCAACTCTGGATACTCAAATCAATATGACTGAACTCATTTCAATATAAAGCAATTTAAAACAAGTGCAATATAAAGAAAATGAAAATTGCTTAAAACATGATGTTAACTCATAATCATAATATCATAAAAACATACCATGCTCCCTCTCAAAGTCTACTTGTGCAATGTATGAATGAAGTCCCATACCCCCATTCACCCCTTGAGGAACCATGCAAATACTGTTGTGGGAATTTCTCTAATTAACAACCACCACTATGAGCTTAAGTAGTGATATATCATTTTTACCATCACGCTGCCAGACTGTCCTATAATTTGCCGTCATATAGAACTACTTAACTTAGTGGATCCACTAGCTTAACTTAGGTGACCATCTAAAAAGTATGACCCATTAATACCCATGATGGCTACATGGTTTATGGAGACTTGAGTTAATATGAACTCGCATCCCAATATTGATGCTCAATACTACTCCCAGAAATATACTTAGCTCATATGTTTTAAAACAACTTCTTTCTTTGGCTTAAAATAATTACTCAAAACTTAGCTTAAAATCTCTCTTGGAATCGATGTTCCCTTTTCTTGCTCAAAACTTTTTTGGAAATCTCAGCTTCCTCTCATCTTAAATGTGAAAACATTTATTCTTGGGAATACTTAGTTCCCATATATCATTTTAAATAAAATGAACTTTACTCTTACTCTTTACTCAACTTCAAAGCTTAAGTCTTAAAACAAAGTTTAAACATTTGTAAAAGACTTCTTAAAATATGGTTTATGCCGAATTATGGACATGAACGACTCAATGAAAGGTTTTCAATAACCATAGATAGAACTCAATACTTGGAACTCAAGAACTTCAATGATACTACTCACTTCAAGAATGGTCAACTCAGAGGGTTCATGCAGAATTATGAGCATGAACTACTCAACTCAAGGACTCAAAGATACTTCTCATCTCAAGATTGTTCGACTTATAATGTTCATGCGGAATTATGGGCATGAACAACTCAACTCATGTACTTCATAGGTAATAGGTAATAGTCCCATGATTAGAAATATATTCCCAAAGGGGATTAGGAACTCAACACTCAAGACTTAGAACTTGAAGATACTACTCCTCTCAAAGGTACTCAACTGATGGAGTTCATGCGGAAGTTATGGGCATGAACAACTTCACTCAAGGGTCAAAATATCAATAAGGAACTCATGTATACGGCTCTTCTCATTCTCATAGTTACTTCTCAAAACTTAACTCAAATCGATGGTGAATCTCAAAGGATTCACAATTGAACTCAAAGACTTTCTTGAACTCTACTCTTAACTCTCTCTTGAATGTGAATTATGAATTCAAGATTATGGTTCATGATATGAATGATCTAGGTTATAGTGTATAATCATGAATACATTCTCTTCACTCTCATTCTCATTTACTCGAGTGTTCAACAAATTAC
>NC_064289.1:48948659-49091905 GCF_019186545.1 Solanum stenotomum | reverse complement strand
AACTATATGCCTAAATTGAAATGCTCCATAAGTATTGTTGAATTTTAATGAATGTTCTTTTTTATTTGAGGATGATGTTCCCTATCATTTTATCTTAATTTGAATCAACTTATGTTATGTTATTTATATAAAAATGTGTGATTTATTTTGAACTGATGCATTTGTTACAACATATGCATATTATGTGTTGCTACTTACAACAGAATATTGCATATGTTCCAACATATAACAATTATGTGTTAGATTTTACAACAAAATATTGCATATGTTCCAACATATGTCAATTATGTGTTACAAGTACAACAGAATAACGCATATGTTCCAACATATTTCTAATAAATAATTACGTGTAAGGTGTGTGAACAATCAATCATTACTATCATTGGAACAACTTTCAAGAAAAAAATTAATTACAACTCTTCATATTTTACCCTTTTTTCAAAAAAAAAAGTACTTGCATTTGAAAAGTCCAAAAATGTCTCTTCTTTTCTCTTCTTCTTCAGAAGTTGCAACTTTTCACATATTCATTACATTCCTGGGATTATACAAGGACACAATAGAAGGTCCTTTCATTTAATTTTCTCCAAGATGGGAAGGAAGAAGAAATCTTCAAAAATGAAAATGACTAGGAGTAAAAAAAACTACATTGAATCCCTTTCGAGGGAACTATCAATTGATATCGTTGAAAGGATTGCTTCCTACTCCTTCAAAGATTTAATGAATGTTAAATTAAGGTATGTATGTATTAATCAATTTTCGCTCTTTATTTTGATTTCCTAAACATTTGACTTGATTTCTCAGTTCCAAGGTCCTCAATTAAGTGGCTATTGAACCTTCTATATATCAAAAGGTAACATTGGTCGACTTTCTTTATTGTAGATGGCCGGTGAACCGTTGGTCAGAAGTTTGAAAATCCATTTCTTTCTTGGAAATGTGCAGAGCATCGGGGAATTTAGAAGTCTTATACATAAAAGGCATGGTAATTTTTAATGTTTTTGGTATGTATTCTCATTTTTATCAAATGTATCATGCCTTTGAAATGTGTTATTTCTTCTGTAGTTTGATTTTTTCAAAAATAATGATCCAAATTCATTGGGAATGATTAGTCAAACAGCAGACGGTGGCCACGTTAGTGCATCCTATGTGCTTGCCCTAATTTCAATCTTCAAGGGCGGTGAATCCATGAGAGAAGGCTTCATGTTCATTGCCAACATGAAAAAAATGGAGCCACTAAAAATCAGAAGATGTCGACACAAGTTGCAATATGGTTTAGGTGGAATGTGGGTGCCAGAACCTCATTTGTTGGGAGAAAGACCCATTTGTTGCACTGTTCATCAACATGAGCAAAGCGTTCGCAAAACTGATTAGCTCAGGGAAAGTGACGATGAAGATGCTATTCGTTGTGAATTATGTAGTTGTGATTTAGAACTAGATTATGTAGTTAAATTTATGCCTTATACCATTGTGTGGTATTAATTAAATTGCCATCTGTGGCAACATATGTACATAACTTGCAAATTCATGGTGAAAATTGTGGCATTTTTGTGTTTGTACTCATTTTTGAATTTGTTCTTTATAAAATGTTTAATAGAAAAATATTTTTTTTCATACTGTTCTCATTTTGACCATCCTTGTAATTAAGTACTTGCATTTGAAATTAAGTACTTGCATTTGAAAAGTCAAAAGTGCCTCTTCATCTTCAGAAGTTGTAATTTTTCACATTCATTATATTGGGATTATATAAGAAGAACACAACTTAGGTCCTTTCATTTAATTTTCTCCAAGATGGGAAGGAAAAAGAAAAAATCTTCAAAAATAACTAGGAGTAAAAAAAAACTAACTAGGAGTAAAAAAAACTTCATTGAATCCCTTCCAAGGGAACTACTAATTGATATCGTTGAAAGGATTGCTTCCTACTCCTTCAAAGATTTAATGAATGTTAAATTAAGGTATGTATGTATTAATCAATTTTCGCTCTTTAATTTGATTTCCTGACCATTTGATTTGATTTCTTAGTTCTACGGTCCTCAATCAAGTCGGTAATGAACCTTTTGTATATCAAAAGGTAGCATTGGACGACTTTACTGAATATATATGGCCGTGTAACCCTTGGTCAGTTGTTCGAAAATGCACTTCTTTCTTGGAAATGTGCAGAGCATCGGAGAATTTAGAAGCCTTATATAGAAAAATCGTGGTAATTTTGAATGTTTTTCACATGTATTCACATTTTTATCAATGTATTCTGCCTTTTAAATGTGTTATTTCTTCTGTAGTTTGATTAATTCAACCATAGCTATCCAAATGCATTGGGAATGATTAATCAAGTAACAGACGGAGGTCACATTGGTGTATCATATGCGCTTGCCATAATTTCAATCTTTAAGGGTGGTGAATCTATGAGAGAAGGCTTATTGTTCATTGCCAACATGAGAAAAACGGAGCCACTAAAACTCAGAAGATGTCGATAGAAGTTGCGATATTTTTTAGGTGGAATATGGGTGCCAGAACCTCATTTGTTGCACTGTTCATCTATTCTATCACGTTCGTTGTGAATTTTGTAGTTGTGATTTAGAACTAGATGAAGTAGTTAAATTTCTATCTTATACCGATGTGTGGTATTAATTAACTTGTCATGTGTGGCAACATATATACATTTCTTGCAAACTCATGGAGAAAAAAGTGACCTTTTTGTGTTTTGTACTGATTCTTGAATTTATTCTTTATAAAATGTTTAATCTAAAAAAATTGTTTTCTATTTATGCTTAGTGTTCTCATTTTGTCCAATCTGACATTTTTCCATTGCTAAATTGCTCAATTTATTGATTAACCCATCCTTGAAGTGTCATCTGTGGCAACATATTCACGTTCTATTGGATAAAATATTGAATTTTCTAGCAGAAATTGCAACAGACATGTCATATATGGCAACATATGTATATCCTAAAATGTGCTTTTTGGGGTTAATTCAATTTAACTATCACCTAAATCAACATGTAACACTAATATATAGTCCTACAACATGTCTAAGTACAAAATTATGGTCCACTACAACAACCTTCATCAATTCTATCAATTATTTTTACAAAGACTATCATACCACTAGTTCATCATACAATGACCAAGTAATTCCATATGATAGTTACATAACACCCTTGTAAATCGTTGTTCCAAGTGTTATAACATCTTTTTATTGCTTAATTATGGTCCAAAGTACTAAAATTTTGTCCAATTTGACATTTTTCCATTGCTAAATCATTCAATTTATCGATTAACCCATCCTTGAAGTGTCATATGAGGCAAAATATGCACGTTCTGTGGAATAAAATGTTGAATTGCCAGCAGAAATTGCAACAGACATGTCATATGTGGCAACATATGTATATCCTAAAATGTGTTTTTGGGGTTAATTCAATTAAATTGTCACCTAATTCAACATGTAACGGATCATTCTAGAATACTACTACCGTCACTCCACTAACACACACTCCACTCACTCTCACTCATTATAAAAGGGTTAATACTTAGGTTAGGGTTCCCTTAATTCACAATTTACTCAAAAAAATAGCTCTCTTTTTTATTTTCTTTCCTTTATTCATTCTCCTCTCCTCCTCTCACACTCAAATTTCCATGAGAAGATGTTACCACCTTGGACAAATTTAAGTCTCCACATGCTCTTGTTGTGGGTGATCAACATAATTATGTTGTTCTCAGTTAATATGATGTCTTCTTCAATTGTGTTCTTAGTGCATGGGTGATGGTCGTTATTTGTTTTTGTCAGATCTTATCTAATGGAGGGTAGCTTCATCATTTGGTAAGTCTTCTTACTTTATATATAACATCATGTCTGGTCTGGTAACGGCGTGCATGGGGTAGCTAACTATGATTTTTTATTTTTCTGTAGGTGGTCTTGTGACAGAGTGCATGGGTAGCTCTGATCCACCACTCTTCAAGAAAGAATGGTGATGCCCCTTCAGGTTTAATCGCTCAATGTTGACTCCAGATCCTCCAGTTAAGTCCTTTTTTGCTGGCTGAAGTAGTAGTATAGGGCTAGAGAGTTTCAGATGTAAATTTTGTTATTTTTGTTGGCGTTAATGCCTTGTAAATATGGATATGTAGCCTAGCCTTGCATGTCACTATATCAACTATCAATGGCATGTTTATGTTTATGTTTAATGTTTCCCAAGTTATGTGCTTGAATTCCTCTCTATTAATGGTGATACTACTTACATGTACACATAATTGACATATGTTGCAACAACTTAAAAACGTAAGTACTTTATAAAAGTTATAGGCAAGCCTAACCTCTAAAACTGGCCCAATCGGCCCATTATTGCATTTCTAGAAGGGATATATATATATATATATATATATATATATATAAATTAGGGTTTTTGTTTTCTTCCTCGCAGCTTCGCTTTCTCTCACTTCTCTCTCTCGCTCTCTTCTCATGGATCTCAGATCTCTAGAGTGCATGACTTATAATGATGTTATTTATTTTATCAGTCCTTTTTGTCTATCTTTTATGTTCTTTATTTTTTAACACGTAACTAATTGATTGGCCTTTGGTTAAATCAAACCTCAACACTGTCATGTACTGTCAAATCAATGAAATCATTAATTTTGCAATATAGTCGTTGGGTAAGAATGAGTTCTTTAAATATAGATCAGTACTCTAGATCTAATGAATGAGTTTTGTTTGTTTTTGTTACATTTGATATAATGTCAAATGCAATATTGAATCAAATTTGTAATGATGAAAATGATCCCATGTTGGGTGTAAAAATCTGTTGCAAACACGGAGACTTACTTTCAATGCAAACTTCATGGTCGAAGGACAATCCAGGTCGAAGATTTTGGTCTTGTCCACGCTATCGTGTATGTACGTTTCTACATCTTAGTTAGGAGACTTCTCTTTATTTTGTTTTTTTTTTAATTTAAATTTCTTTGTGGTGTGTATTTTAGGAGAATGCATGCAACTTCTTTAGATGGAGGGATTGTGAAGATGTTGATATATGATCCAAGTTTGTTATTCTGAGATTGGCGAAGAGAATTAAGGAGTTGAAAATTAATGATGAAAGTCATATTAAAAGAACTAACAAATGGGTGATGAAGGAGAAGAAGAAGACCAAATGTTGTAACAACTGGAAGCTAATCTTCGTGTTGTTTGTTGTGGTTTTTTTTTCTATTTCTAAGCATTACCAAGAAGAAGAATATTGTGGAGGATGGAAAATTCTTATGTAGTTGTGTACAACCATTAAAATTATCATAGTTGTGAAAATAAATAAATGTAGTTTTGCACTCATGTTCCAATATTTTTACTTGTTCTAAACATAACATAATATGAGTCAAATGTTGCAATATATGAGTCAAATGTTGCTACATATCACCCATATATAGTAACATGTGAGTCAAATGTTGCTACATATCACCCATCTATAGTAACATGTGACTCAAATGTTGTTACAGATGACCTATGTGTTGCTACATATTAGGCATATGTTGCTACAAATACCTCAAATGTTGCAACATATCACCCTTATGTAGCATTGTTTGACCATTTGAGGCATATGTTGCTACAGATGACCAATGTGTTGCTACGTATGAGGCATATATATATGTTGCTACAAATAACTTATTTGTTGCTACAGATGCCTCAAATGTTGCAACACATCACCCTTATGTATCAATGTTTGACCATTTGAGACATATGTTGCTACAAATGACCCATATGTTGCTACACATGACTTATCTGTTGCGACATATCATCCTTATGTAACAACATTTCATTAAGTACTCGCTCTCAATATAACATCACATACATTGTACTTGCTCTTAATATAAGATAACATAACATAACCGATAAAATAAAACATTGTCATTAATTACAAACACATTGTCAAGACTCCAAACTCCTAGATACTATCCTAACAGCTCAAATCCATTGCATTCTACCAACTGTATTGTCACACAACAGGGTTTGGGGAGGTTGAATTGCTATCCTAGTAATTAAATGCTCAATAAATGTAATCGAATATGACCCGCACGCGGCTTTGATGTCATTTGTTACCATGGGTTCCAATCAACCTGCAAATTCCCATAGTTCATTGAGGAACTTATCTAGCAAATGCTTCATTATTCAACTTTGCTTCAACAATTTTAGCAGCAACTTGAACATATGTTGTATGAATGTCAAAAATTTGTCATGCGCCATACCCATCAGAGAGAAGTCATAAACATTCATGCGACCCTCGTGCAAGAGGACCTCAAGAGTCACAAAATGAGTTTTGTTCAGTTTCATGACTGTTAGAATCCTTTTTGCACCAATCCAATCCATGCCTCCAGGATATGGTCTAATGCCCCTGACGTAGTTAATCATATCTTCATCCCATTCAAACTCATTAATTAACTGTGTAAAGCTTTTGCCACCAACTGTTGTTGCCTCTTCGCTAATACTGACATACTCTTTTTGAAGTTGGTATAGAAGTTCAGATCCAGGATTCTATCCGTGGAATCATAGTACTCAAGGTATCTCAAATGCCTCTCCCGCATGAGGCTAAGAATTTCATTAATATACTGAAATAAAAAATAATATTAAAGAGTAAAGAAGAGTAATCATTGAAACGATAAAACAAACGAACATTATAAATTGAAGGTACTAGTAGAGAAAAATTACCCAGTCTTCCCACCAAATATTCATGCTTGTCATGGTCCTGAAATCATCTCCACTAAAAAAAATGCATGTCGTATTGTACACGCAAATCCTTTCCTCTCATCAGTTCCACCAGTTTGTTCTTTTGAGCTATAGGTTGTGCTTGTAAAGATTCACATGCTTGAATTCCAACAATTTCTCTCCTACGGCCATTGGTAATTCTCCAAATATTTCCTTCTTCAAATTTTGTATTGCCTTGATAAAGGATTTTTTTCTCCTCTTGGCCTGTGGAGTATATGAATCCCGAACATTCTTTGATGGAATGACCTTGACCCCCCTCTTGTTTTTAAATTCATTCACAGCCTGACTCATAATGTTTCTTGCACTTTTCACATAGAAAGCCAGAGCATCGACTACAAGAGGTAGCCTCAACACTTTGTACACCAACACCAGCACCAATATTAACACCAGCCTTTACAGCCGCATCAACCATATCATCCTCATTAAAAACAACTAACGGCTGATCATCAAGTCTTACTCTTTTGATGGTTGTTGCTCCAAGAAATTTCCTTTTAACATTATCCACTACAAGATCAAATAAGGTTTCAACCAATCCTAGAGTAATTAGAGATGGCATTTGCAGTTTCTTTTCTGTTTGGACAAGCCATGGATGCACAACCTAAAATTATAAAAATGAGTCATCCGTAGGAATATTTGGGTCAGATGTTGTAACAAATGTGTCGTCTGAAATCTCTTCTTCTGCAGTAGTTACTTGATGCCTCAAATGAGGAATGGCTTCAAATGCCCAAGCCTATAAAAAAGGAAAACATGTCACACATCAAATGTTGAATTATTCAATAAAATATAAAAATATTAAGAAAATTTATATTTACCATGAATGCCCATGGAAAGTCAAATAAGTTATTGGTCTTTGGAGATAAAGGAGCCAACAAGTATTTGACAGTTAATTCGTAGTTGTCATGACCCTAAGGATAGTTGTTGAAAGCCTCAATATCCTCAGATAACTTCACCAATTTAAGGGCTATGTTGTTGTTGACATCTTTGGCCAAAAGTACATTATGTACAAACCAAAGTAAGCACAATGACTCCTTGTGCTTCTTTGGTGTATCCTTGTCATTCAACAAATATATCAATTGAGGATTTTTTAAGCTTGGGCCAACAAAGGACACCAAGTCTTGCTCTTCAGTTGACTGCTCCTTACTTGTTTGTGCTTCTCCTTTATTTCGTCTCCGTGGTTATTTTTTTACCATGAATTCAGGGATTTTATCGAAAGGAGAATGGCATTTTAACCCTATAACTATGGCAAACTCTCTTTTGCCAAAGAAGAGTGGGATGTCACAATAATTAATCAACACCACATCCTTCTTTTAATTATTCTAAAAAATGAACCTTCTTTTCAGAAGTTATAGACCATAGTCATTTGAAAACGTGCATTATATTTTTCTGGCAAATCAAGATATTGACCAAAACAACTATTCCTAAAAAAATCTTCCAAACCATTCTCCTTGAGTATGGTCCTGAATGAGTCGAAAGATTTTTTCATGGCTGAGCTTATAATGCTATCACCAGTAGCATTAGGCTGAAAATGAACATGAAAAGTGTGTGCATTGACAATTTTGATCCCATCATCCAAACCCTCAACTTTATTTTTTCTTGTTCTTCCTCCTCAACTTCCTTCTTCTTCCTCAACTTCCTTTTTTTTACGTTCTTCTTCCTCAACTTCTTTTTTGTTCCCTTCTTCTTCCTCAATTTCTTCTTTTTCCTTCTTCTTCCTCAATCTATTTTTTTTCTTCTGCTCTTTTTCCTTCTCTTTCTTCATATTCTTTTTGAGAAAATTTTGGTTCTACTTGAGAAGAAGAAACTGCTTTAGATGCTAGTTCTTCTAAAAGAGTGAAAGTCGAATTTTCATTTTTTTTCCTACAAGTTTTAGTCCTAGGCCTCTTCTGGATCTTTGTGTTAGTTATTTCATTTGTTAATACATTTGTCCTTTTGATAGGAGGCATTATATTTGTATTTGCAACCACAAAATCAAATATTTCTTAACAAAGATAACAACAAGCAAACACAACAACACAAACAACAAATACGATTCAATACCACACATGAACCAACCAACAAACCAAAAAACCCTCCCTAAACCCTAACCAACCAACTACAAATTAAGCTTTTTGAAATCAGATAATATTTCAAAAAGAATAACAACCCCAACCATCCTACAAATAAATAAGTGATAAACCACTAAAAATGTCCTGATTTAATACAAGTAAGTATTCCAAAGCCCTAATTAAATTTTACTTGAGAAGATATAAACGATAAACTAGAAATGATGAGGGAAACGACGACTTGTTGTAGAAAATATCGCAACAGATTACCACTGATGTTGTAGAAAATATCGCAATAACAACTAGCTATGTGAAGGAATAATGGAACGAGAGTCAAGATATGAAAGGAAAGAAGAGAAAAGAAAACGGAAATTAGTAAAAATAAATTAAATTTGGAATATGAAACGACCTTTTATAGAGGAGAGAGGGAAAATGAAGGACGATTGTTTTAAATCTTTTTAATTATTTTTTGAATTTTGACAATTCAAAGTGACATATGTTGCCACATATATCCTTTCTGTTGGGGCCCATGCAGATAATTTTGTGGTGTTTTTTTACAATAGAGGTTATATATGTTGCCATAGACACCACATTTCTTCCTTTCTATCATAATTGACATTTGTTTCAACATAATAATAATAATAATAATAATAATAATAATAATAATAATAATAATCATTAATATTAATATTATCAGCAAAAATGAATAATTGGTGACAATATAATGTTGCCGCATATCTCATTTTTGTGACATGTTACCACATATATCCTTTCTGTGACATATGTTGCCACATATATCCTTTCTATTGGGGCACATGCAGATAATTTTGTGGTGTTTTTTACAACAGAAGTTTTATATGTTGCCACAGACACCACATTTCTTCCTTTCCATCATAATTGACATTTGTTCCAACAAAATAAAAATAATAATAATAATCATTAATATTAATATTATCAGCAAAACTGAAAAATTGGTGACATTATAATGTTGCCACATATCTCCTTTCTGTGACATATGTTACCACATATCTACTTTTTGTGACATATGTTGCCACATATATCCTTTCTGTTAGGGCACATGCAGATAATTCTGTGGTGTTTTTTACAACAGAGGTTATAGATGTTGCCACAGACACCACACTTCTTCCTTTCCATCATAATTAACATTTGTTCCAACTAAATAAAAATAATAATAATAATCATTAATATTAATATTATCAGCAAAAATGAACAATTGGTGACAATATAATGTTGCCACTTATCGCCTTTCTGCGACATATGCTACCACATATCTCCTTTTTGTGATATATGTTGCCACATATATCCTTTCTGTTGGGACACATGCAAATAATTATGTGATTTTTTTTACAACAGAGGTTATATATGTTGCCACAGACACCACATTTATTTCTTTCCATCATAATTGACATTTGTTCCAACAAAATAAAAATAATATTAATAATCATTAATATTAATATTATCAGCAAAAATGAACAATTCACCAATTGTTTTTTACAACTTATCAACAAAAAGGTAATTCACAATAGTATACATAACCATCAATCTAATCAATGGTGGTAACCACAACATTTTCATCGAACTTTGCTTTTTTAGGTCTAGGCCTCTGTAGGTCTTCATTGTTACTAACATAGCCACTCCGAGCCTTTAAAATCCCATAATTCCATAGGAGTGAAGCATATCTCATGCAAAGGGTTAGAGAAATAATTCCACAAGATGGTACTTGTAGTCCATCACTCAAAAACTCAGTGTATGCAGCAACAAAAAGTCCACAATCTCTGCATGGTATATCAAGAATTAGAGAATATAATAACATCACATTTCAATAATGGTAAGACAAAAAAAAATAATGTGATACCTACAGACTATTGCTTGCTTGTTGGGTAATACCAGTAACATGTCTGACTTCGAATGGGTAAGATTTGTTCTCTCCTTGGTAGGATTCAAGAACTGACCAGTTGTGTCACGCTCCGAGCTACCCCGAGACGCGGACACGGGACCTAGGACCACAAATGATCCCAAGCTAACCCTTCTAGCATGATCAGGAGCATACTAAATATAAACTGAATAATAGAAACTATGTGGAAGCTATAATCATAAACAAAATGAAAAGATGGGGAATACTCATATACTATAACTGAGATATATGAAAACTGATAAGTTTAATACAAGTAAGATATTAACTCAATACTAAGTTGAATCTATCTATGTCTGAAAATAGCCTCTAACTGACTAGAAATGTTGGGACAGGCCCCAACTAAGTCTATAAAAACTTAAACTAAAGGACTAAAATACTGAAAAGAAACTCATGACTATTGTCCTCGGAGAATGAGGACTCACCACTGTTTTTGCTAACTGGAGATCGAGGACCGATCTAAGCGTTATCTGGATGCTGAGAACCTAAACCTACATCAAGAGAAGATGTAGGGCAGAGTATATGCGTCAGTACTTGAAAGGTATTGAGCATGCAGGATAGAATACAACTGGAATAACATATAACTGAACAAAGAAAATAAGCAATGATATAATATGAACATGATATAGATACTGAATGTTGAGATAACTGAATGCAGTGACCAATTTATAAAATGCTGAAACTGAAAATTGGATATACTGATAAATGGTCAATGCAATAGAATCTGACTGAACTGTGGGAGCTACTAATAACCGACAATAAAACCACATGAGCTAAATGTGGAGTCCGATGTATACGCCCCCATCGAGAGTGTCACGACCCGAGCCTACACCCTGGAAGTGGCCGGCACTCGAAGACCATTGCTGGTCCCCAAGCGAACCCTCATCCTGGCTGACTACAAGCGGAAAACTGATTCAAGCATACAAAGCTTAAAAACTGAAATAAAAGTTCATAAAACTTAAATACAAACTTTAAGTCCAAAGAAAACTCTGTATAATAAAATATATATAACTCGCCATAAAAAGGAAACTTTAGTCTTTAAAACATTTAATAAAATAAATGATACAGACTTCTCAACTATACTGACTATCTATGAAGCCTCTAACTGATAAAGATGGAAGTCGGGACAAGACCCACGACATCCTAACAACTGATATAACTGAAAGGTAAATGAAATCCTCCGAAAGCAAGGAGGCTCACCATAGCTAACTCGAACTCTCGGATGTATCAACGAAGCTCCTGTTGATGATCCTGAATACCTGTGTCTGCATCATGAAAAGATGCAGGCCAAATGGCTCAGTACGTGGAATGTACGAGCATGTAAGGGGAATTCTAAAACATAAACATAAGCTTGAAACTTGATAAAAAGGAAACATACTTGCCTGTTTTCAATCTTACTCAACTCAAGGAATACTCCAAACTACTCAAACTTACTCAACTCAGAAGTACTCAAGGATAAGATACTCAACTCAGAGATTAGATACTCAACTCAAGGATATGATATTCGACTCAAAGATATGATATTCGACTCTGGATACTCAACTCTGGATACTCAACTTTGAATACTCAACTCAATATGACTGAACTCATTTCAATATAAAGCAATTTAAAACAAGTGCAATATAAAGAAACAAACTGTTTAAAAACATGCTGTGAAATCTGTGTGTATGCAAGGATACAACATAACTCTGAAATGTATATAAAAATACAATAAACTGATGTATATAAAAATACAATAACTTCTGTGGGAGTTTCTCTAACCGACAACCATCACATAAGAGCTATAGTGATGATACAGCGATCTACCTCACGCTGCCAGCGCATCCTATACCCGGCCAAAGGTATAGGACCTGAACTGCCTAATGGATCCACTAGTCTATTTCGAAAAAGGTTCATCTAAAAAGTATGACCCTTTTCTACCCATGGTGGCTACATGGTTTATGGAGGCTGTGAGTTGTCTAAACTCTCCCCCATATCGGTGCTCAATACTACTCCCAAAAATATACTAGCTCTTATGTTTTAAAAACATACTTCTTTCTGCTGATTTGAGATAATTGCTCAAAAACTTAGCTCAAAGGCTATCTTGGAAATCTCAGTTTCCCTGCTTGCTTCATTTAGAAAGCTATTACTCTTTTCTGAAAACTAGCCCGAAGGCCCTTTGGAAATCTCAGTTTCCGTTCTTATTTAAATGTGAAAACATTTATAAACTCTTTGGGAATACTTAGTCCCCATATACTTTTGAAGAAAAAGACTTCAAACTTTACTCTTTACTCTTTACTGAACTCAAAACTTAAGTCTTAAAACAAAGTTAAAACGTTTGTAAAAGACTTCTTAAAATATGGTTCATACCGAATTATGGACATGAACTACTCAATGCAAGGTTTTCAATAACCATAGATAGAACTCAAATACTTGGAACTCAAGAACTTCAATGATATTACTAATTTCAAGAATGCTCAACTCAGAGGGTTCGTGCGGAATTATAAGCATGAACGACTCAACTCAAAGACTCAAAGATACTTCTCTTCTCAAGACTGCTCGACTTATAGGATTCATGCGGAATTATGGGCATGAACAATTCAACTCAAAGACTTTATGGGTAACATGTAATAGTCCCATGCTTAGAAATATAATCTCAAAGGGGATTAGGAACTCAATACTCAAGACTTAGAACTTGAAGATACTACTCCTCTCAAAGATACTCAACTTCTGGAGTTCATGCGGAATTTATGGGCATGAACGACTTGACTCGTAGGTCTACATAACATTATGAAACTCATGTATGTGACTCTTCTCATTCTCTGACTTACTTCCTCAAAACTTAGTTCAAATCGATAGTTGATCTCAAAGGATTCACAATTGAACTCAAAGGCTTCCTTGAACTCTACTCTTAACTCTCTCTTGAATTTGAATTATGAATTCAAGAGTTATGATTCATGATATGAAGGATCTCAATAACAATATAGCTATTCGATAATTAGGAATATAACTTTTAAAAGAAACGTGAATTCAAGAACTCAAAATCAACTTATCTCAAGAATACTCAAATCTAGGGAAAGTTTCCTAGATTACTCTTTTACTGATCTGAAAGTAGATGTAGGGTGTGAGGACGAACTAGTCCAACACTATGATAGCCTTACATACCTAGAAGAACAAGATTATTGAAGAATCTTGAAGAATCTTTAAGAATCTTGAAGAAGAACTTGATTAGAAGCCTTGAAACCCTAGCTTGAAGGTAAACAATCAAGAAGACCTTTCTTGAGATTCTCGAGTTAGTTTCTTAAAATCTCTATAGCCAAAAATTATGATTTTCATGAGTGAAGATGAAAATCTGATTGTTTTGAGCTTTTTATTAGTCAAGAAATTCGTTGATGGTTTTCTTGGAGGTAAAAAGACAAAAACCGATTATTTTCAATATTTTCCCGTCGGCTAATTCGTAACAGCACTGTATAGGTTACTAAAATAGTCATAACTTTTTACTCAGATATTGGATTGACGTGAAATTGGTGGGGTTGGAAAGTAGATTCAATTACCTTTAATTGGATAGGTTATGGCTCACGTAACTCTTAATATTCTAAGAGATATGATCGTTTAAAGTTGACCTAAGCAGAATCTTACTTCAAAACTTAATGAAACTTCAAGAACACTTATCAATAACTCATCAAGAACTCTAATCTTTAAATTTCAAGAACGAAATTACGCTGAATAAATCATGATTGGCGTGTGGGTGAAAGAACCCAACACTATGGAAGCTTACATACCTCTTAGGGCTTAATCCCATGGTGACAATCCGCAACAACTCTCAAGCATCTCGACGAACGCTTCGATCCTCTCCTCTTTTCTCCTCTTTTCTCTTCTTCTTTTCTCTTCTTTAACTCTTAACTAAAACCCTAGGCATATTTTAGGATTATAAAACTGAACCCAATAGGATTAGACCCTTAAAATATTACTAAAAACGAATTAAATCTGATTGGGTAAGGAAAAGACCAAAATACCCCTCTTTATTTTCGGCTAACTTTCCTTAACTGGACAACCTATCTTCAAAAGGCCATATCTCACTCATCCAACCTCGAAACATAGCAAACTCAGCGGCGTTGGAAAGATAATTTAAAGATCTTCACTACGGTATCTGGTAGTACACCTAATTCATCCTGAGATAGGAATTATGGTCGTTTGAAGTTGACCCAAAACTCATACTTAAGCATAACTTGCAAAATTTCAGATTTTGCTATTTCCAATTTAATTTTTTTTTTAATTCAAGGTGCTACACCTAATGACCTTAACACTTAAGAAATTTTTAATTCCTTGCAAAAATCTCACCCACTACGAAGAAAGGTTCGGGTTTTAGTTTGAAAATTTTCTGGGGTGTTACAGAGAGGACCCAATATACCCTGCCAGAGGTATAGAGGCATGCTGGCGTGATCACTGAAATGATGCCCACAGAGGGGACTTACAACCTACGTGGCAGGTAGTTCTAGGACTATTTGGGTACGCTGAACCCTAGTCCAACTCGGTATTATGCTACTCCCAATGGATTAAGTGATTAACACATTATGACTAAATTTCTATAAGTTACTGGATAGCTCAAACTGTACATGCAAACTGAGTATTCAACAATTAACTGATATTGATGCATTAATAATTGAGGCATGTATAATTGAATAACTGAAATATCTCACCTAGCATGTGTAATTCAAGAACTAAAGAAATACATAGCTAGGGTTCTGGAATTCATGCAATAAAGTGAATCTTAACATACTAATCTGATTTGGATTATTCTAACAGCTAAGAACCCAATAATTCTAACATTCAAGAAACCCTAGGTCTAGTGATGATAAGGGAATCAAGAAACTGACTGAAAACTAGAGACCTAATGGGTGAAAGGAACCTACTACTGAAATCCCACATACCTGATGACGAATTTCACGGAGAAATCCTTAGATTTCGGGGCTGGAACTGATGGAACCTTGATGCGTTCTTGAACTAGGGTTCTTGACTTCTCTTCTCCTCTTATGCTCTAATTTTTCTATGTTTTGATGAATGATTTGACTTAGGTAATTTCTAGTAAGGTTTCTAGGCTTAAAATGACTAAAACCTCATAATTTAGGGTCTAAACAACGTAGCTTAGGGGTCCAACGAAATAGGAAAAGACCAAAAGACCCCTGACTTAATTGCTGTCGGAGTGATTGACGGACGGGACCTACGGGCCGTAGGTCAATCTACAGTCCGTAGATTGGAGTCGTAGGTCAAGTCTATCCCATAGGGCTTCACTAAAACGAGCATAACATTTTATTTGGAGGTCGGATTATAGCAAACTCGGTGGAATTGGAAAGAGGATTAAATTATCTATCATATCATAGGTCATGGGACACATAATTCCTTTTGTGCTAAGAGATATGACAATCTGAAGTTGACCCACTCAACAATTTTCATCTAACTGGCTGCTGACCCTCACCTAGCTCAGACCTACGGACCGTAGATCGAATGACGGTCTGTGCTGGTCGGCCGTCATTTGTGTTAGAGGCTCGATAAAGGGGGTCTCGATCCACAGACCGTGGTCTGATCTATGGACCATGGGTGTGTCCGTGAATCGAGACTTAGCCGATTTTCTGAGCTGGGTTTGGGGGGGTTGCAGTGGTGAACCATGGACCACCAGCATGGGTTGGGGTCTGACCTAAGGTCCATGGATGGCAACCATGGGTTGCACTTGCAACTTCTTAAAATCTGTATTTTTTTGTCTGTTTCGAATACGGGGTGTCATATTATTTCCCCCTTGGGATCATTCATCCTCGAATGAAGACTAAACTAGCTGAAATGGAGGGAGAGGGCTGGAATCCCTATCACTAAACACTGAGACTGAATTTTTGACTGAACTGAGTTCCAAGAACATGCAAATACACTGAAAATGCAAGTACAAACTGAAGAAACATGATTCGAAAACTGAATTTACGCATAAATGACTGAAAAACTGAAGAGGAACTATTACCTCAAGCTGGAGTGGAATCGGAAGGAAAGAGGTGAGGATACTTCGCTTACATGACCGCTTCTGCTTCCCAAGTAGCTCCCTCTACGGACTGACTCCTCCACCAAACCTTGACCAAAACGACTTCTTTGTTTCTCAACCTTCTAACTTGACGATCAAGAATCTCAATTGGTACATCCTCATAAGAAAGGCTATGTTTTACAGCCACAGTCTCTAATGGCACTATAGATGCTGGATCACCCACACACTTCTTCAAAAGTGAAATGTAAACGGCTGGATGCACTGTTGCTAAATCTGCTGGCAACTCTAACTCATAAGCCACTTTACCAATCCTTTTCAAGATCCGGTAAGAGCCTACATATTTGGGACTGATCTTTCCTTTCTTACCAAATCTCATCACCCCCTTCATAGGTGACACCTTTAGGAAAACCCAATCATCAACTTGGAACTCTAGTTCCCTTCTTCTCACATATGTATAAGACTTATGGCGACTCTGGGCAGTCTTAAGTCTATATCTGATGAGTTGCACTTTCTCCATAGCATCAACGACTGAATCTGGTCCTATCAAAGCTGCTTCATCTACTTCAAACCAACCAACTGGAGATCTACATCTACACCCATACAATGCCTCATAAGGGGCTATCTGAATGTTGGAATGGTAACTATTGTTGTAGGCAAGCTCAATAAGAGGAAGGTGATCATCCCAACTACCCTTGAAGTCAATCAGACAAGCTCTCAACATGTCCTCTAAGGTCTGAATGGTATGCTCTGCATGACCATTTGTTTGTGGATGAAATGTTGTTCTAAGGTTAACCTAAGTACCAAAACCTTTCTGAAATGACTTCCAGAAATGAGAGGTAAATTGAGGACCTCTATCAGAGATGATAGACAAAGGAACCTCATGCAACCTCACAATCTTATTAATGTAAAGCTTGGCGTAATCCTCCTCTGGATCTGTAGTCTTGACCGCCAAAAAGTGAGAAGACTTAGTAACCCTATCAACAATCACCCAAATGGAGTCATGTTGTCTGCGAGTACGAGGTAAACCTGTGATGAAGTCCATGTTGATCACTTCCCACTTCTAAGTAGGAATGTCAAACTCTTGAGTCATGCCTCCTGGTTTCTGATGTTCTACCTTGACTTGCTGGCAATTGGGGCACTTAGCCACAAAATCTGCTATATCTCTTTTCATACCATTCCACCAATAGACTTCCCGCAAATCACGGAACATCTTGGTGGCACCTGGATGAATGGAATATCTAGAATTATGGGCCTCTGCAAGAATATGTTGTCTTAACTCGCCCACATTAGGAACACATAATCGACCCTGGTAGCGAAACACACCATCTCTCCCTTGGGAGACTGCACCCTTGAGTTCAAGTAATATCAGATCACTGTCTTGCTTTTCCTTAACTTCCACTACTAAAGAAGATTTTTCCTTATTCTGAACCATTACACCACCATCTGATATGCTTATAAGATGAACTCCTAGGCGAGCAAGTATGTGAACATCCCTTGCTATCTCTCTTCTTTCTTCCTCATCATGTGCTACACTACCCATGGATAATTTGGTAAGAGCATCTGCTACTACATTCGCCTTACCCGGATGGTAATGCACACTCATATCATAATCTTTGAGGAACTCAAGCCACCTTCTCTGGCGAAGATTCAACTCTTTCTGGGTGAATACATACTAGAGGCTCTTATGGTCCGTGAACACATCTACATGAACACCATACAAGTAGTGTCTCCAAATCTTGAGTGCAAACACCACTGCTGTAAGCTCGAGGTCATGAGTCCGATAATTCTTCTCATGTACCTTAAGTTGTCTAGAAGCATAAGCTATAACCTTACATCGCTACATCAACACACAACCTCGACCGACCTTGGATGTATCACAATAGATCACATAACCATCTGAACCCTCTGGTAGAGTCAAGACAGAAACTTGACCATCTTCTGGGTCAACCTAGTCAATAGTGAGGCTATGGATGAAAATCCTTCCACGAACCGTCTGTAATAGCCCGCTAGACCCAAGAAACTTCTGATATTTGTAGCAGAGGTAGGTTTGAGCCATTGTTTCACTTCTTCTATCTTCTGGGAATCTACTCGAATTCCTTCACTAGACACAATATGCCCAAGTAAGGCAATTGATTGTAACCAGAACTCGCACTTGTTAAATTTTGCAAATAATTGGCGATCTTTGACAGTTTGCAGAACAACTCTCAAATGACTCGCATGTTCTTCCTCATCCTACAGTAAATGAGGATATCATCAATAAAGACGATAACAAACAAGTCCAAGTACTGCTTGAACACTCTGTTCATCAAATCCATGAAAGTTGCAGGAATATTGGTTAGTCCAAATGACATAACTACAAATTCGTAATGACCATACCAGTTTTGAAGGTTGTCTTCAGAATGTTACTATCTCTGACTTTGACTTGATGATAACCCGATCAGAGGTCTATTTTTGAGAAATGACTAGCACCCTGAAGTTGGTCGAACAAGTCATCAATCCTGAGGATGGGATACTTATTCTTGATTGTGACTTTGTTCAACTGCCTATAGTCAATGCACATTCTGAGAGAACCATCTTTCTTCTTTACGAACAACACTGGTGCACCCCATGGCGAAATACTAGGTCTGATGAAGCCTTCATCCAGAAGGTCTATCAACTGCTCTTTCAATTCCTTAAGCTCAGCTGGAGCCATTCTGCAAGGAGGAATAGAGATAGGCTGGGTATGTAGAAGAAGATCAATTCCAAAGTCAATTTCCCTTTTGGGAGGAACTCTAGGAAGATCATCTAGAAACACTTATAGAAACTCATTGACTACAGGGACTGACTCAAGAGTTGGAGATTCTGAACTAGAATCCTTAACCCGAACTAGATGATAGAGATAACCCTTAGAGATCATCTTTCTGGCCTTAAGGTAAGAAATAAATCGACCCATAGGCACTAAGCTACTACCCTTCCATTCTAATATTGGTTCGTCTGGAAACTGAAAACGAACAATCCCAGTTCTACAATCGATCGAGGCATAACAGGAATGTAACCAATCCATGCCTAGAATGACATCAAAGTCTACCATTTCTAACTCCACAAGATCTGCTGAGGTGACTTTCTGAGAGAGACTATGACAGGGCAATTTCTATATACCCGTCTAGCTATAACTGGGTCACCGACTGGAGTAGAGACTGAGAAAGGTTCTGAAAGAGTTTTTGGGCTAACACTGAATTGGACTGCTATATAAGAAGTTACAAAAGACAAAGTTGCCCTTGGATCTAAGAATGCATAAACATCAAGATCAAAGACTCGTAACGCACCAGTGACTACATCAGGAGAATCTTCCTGATCTTGATAAGCCTGAAGAGCATAGAGCCTTTTTTGGCGTTGTCTGCCACCTGTACTAAATGAGCTACCTTGCTGATTCAGGTGACCTGCTGGTGCAGCTGAAGTTGTAGACTGAGCTCTACCATTATTTCCTCATTGACCCTGTCTAGAAGGACAATCCTTCAATCTATGACCAGACTGTCCACACCCAAAGCATCATTCCTTACCTGCAAGGCAGTCGCCCGGATGGTTCTTACTACATTTCGGGCAAGTTGGGTAAGTTTTGGTGCCTGAAATACTACCTTGAGACTTAGAGCCTAACGCCCTACCTTTCTGATTGTTACGGAACCTGGGGGATGGAACACTACCTGATTAAGGGGCTGGAGTCGAAGACTTCTGCTAAAACTGCGAGCGATTTCCACCACCCAATTTCTGCTAAGAATACTCGTAGTTACTTGTTCTTGCTTTCTTAGTCTCCTTAGCTTGTTCCCTAAGCTTATCACCCTCAACCTACTGAGCATGAGTCATGATCCTGGAGATGTTCATGTCTCCCAACAACATAGCATTCCTGCACTCTGTTTCACAAAGTCTGACACCCCATAAAGAAACTTATTCATCTGAGCCCTGGAGCCAGCAACCATGTGAGAAGCATACCTGGAGAGTTGGTTAAACTTGTGCCCATACTCTTGGACCGTCATGTTACCCTACCATAAGTTCATAAATTCCTGGGCCCTTGCTCTCTCAACTCTACGAGGAAAAACCTGTCCAGAAAGATTTCACTAAAACAATCCCAAGTAATAGGAGTTGCATCTGTACCCTTGTTCTCCTTCCACTGAGTATACCAGATATGAGCCACATCCTTTAAGTTGGTAAGATGCTAACTCAACCCGATCATTCTGAGTTACCTGCATCACTTCAAAGATCTCCTTGGTAAGATGCTAGCTCAACCCGA
This sequence comes from Solanum stenotomum, assembly GCF_019186545.1. Lineage (NCBI taxonomy): Eukaryota > Viridiplantae > Streptophyta > Magnoliopsida > Solanales > Solanaceae > Solanum > Solanum stenotomum. The sequence goes on along the minus strand of NC_064289.1, from coordinate 49,070,932 downwards.
TCATTCCCAGTTACCTGCATCACTTCAAAGATCTCTTTGACCTCATCAATGAAGTTTTGGGGATCTTCTCCAACTTGCGATCCTAAGAACTCTGGCGGATTCATTCTAACTAAGTCTCGCACCCTGGCTGCAACTGACCCAACATTGGCATTTACCGGAACTGGAGTCCACTGATTGTTCTGGTTGGCCAAAGTCTGAGCCAACATCTGCATAGCATTCTTGAACTCTGCATACGACACTTCTTGATCAGGGACTGGAAGAGCTGCGTTTGCATTCCTGGCATTCGCATTCTTGGAATTAGCTCTACTCAGAGGCATGATCACTGAAACATAAAATGTCGAGTTAGAACGGAATTAGATCATACCTTACGCACGATAAGAGTAACAAGAAAATGAAGATTTTCCTAAGACACTTTGTAGCCTCCCTCTCATTAGATGTGGTGCGCACCACACATCCATGAAAAGGACTCTACCTAGTGTGTCTTTTCAGTCATCCTAGGACACTTAAACCTAGTGCTCTAATACCAAGTTTGTCATGCCCCGAGCTACCCCAAAGACGCGGACACGGGATCTCGGACCATAAGTGATCCTAAGTTAACCTTGTTGGCATGATCATGAGCATACTAAATATAAACTGAATAATAGAAACTGTGCGGAAGCTACAATCATAAAAAAAATGAAAAGATGGGGAATACCCATATACTATAACTGAGATATATGAAAACTGATAGGTTTAATATAAGGAAGATGTTAACTCAATACTAAGTTGAATCTATCTATGTCTGAAAATAACCTCTAACTGACTAGAAGACTAGAAATGTTGGGACAGGCCCAGGCTAAGTCCAGAAAAACTGAAACTAAAGGACTAAAATACTGAAAAGAAACTCATGAATACTGTCCTCGAAGAATGAGGACTCACCACTGATTTTGCTGAACTGGAGATCGAGGATCGATCTAAGCGTAATCTGGATGCTGAGAACCTGAACCTACATCACGAGAGGATGTAGCGCAGAGTATGCGTCAATACTTGAAAGGTACTAAGCATGCAGGATAGAATACAGTTGAAATAACATATAACTAAACAAAGAAAATAAGCAATGATATAATATGAACATGATATAGATACTGAATGCTGAGATAACTGAATGCAGTGACCAATTTATAACATGTGAAACTGAATTCTTAATACACTGATAAATGGTCAATGCAATAGAATCTAATTGAACTGTGGGAGCTACTAATAACCGACAATAAAACCACATGAGCTAAATATGGAGTCCGATGTATACGCCCTCATCGAGAGGACCCAATATACCCTGCCAGAGGTATAGAGGCATGCTGGAGTGATCACTGAAATGATGCCCACAGAGGGGACTTACAACCTACGTGGCTAGTAGTTCTGGGACTATTTGGGTACGCTGAACCCTAGTACAACACGGTATTATGCTACTCCCAATGGATTAAGTGATTAACACATTATGACTGAATTTCTGTAAGTTACTGGATAGCTCAAACTAGACATGCAAACTGAGTATGCAACAATTAACTGATATTGATGCATTAATAACTAAGGCATGTATAACTGAATAACTGAAATATCTCACCTAGCATGTGTAATTCAAGAATTAAAGAAATACATAGCTAGGATTCTGGAATTCATGCGATAAACTGAATCTTAACATACTAATCTAATTTGGATCATTCTAACAGCTAAGAACCCAATAATTCTAATATTCAAGAAACCCTAGGTCTAGTCATTATAAGGGAATCAAGAAACTTACTGAAAATTAGTGACCTAATGGGTGAAAGGAACCCACTAGTGAAATCCCACATACCTGGTGACGAATTTCACGGAGAAATCCTTAGATTTTGGGGCTGGAACTAATGGAACCTTGCTACGTTCTTGAACTAGGGTTCTTGACATCTCTTCTCCTTTTACGCTCTAATTTTTCTAAGTTTTGATGAATGATTTGACTTAGGTAAGTTCTAGTTATGTTTCTAGGCTTAAAATGACTAAAACCTCATAATTTAGAGTCTAAACGACGTAGCTTAGGGGTCCAATAAAATAGGAAAAGACCAAAAGACCCCTGACTTAACAGTTGTCNAATAGAGTCTAGGCACTATGGGTGGAAGGACCCATGAGTTCAACACCACATACCTTGAGTTCTTATGAAGGTCTTGAGAGTGTCTTCAATGGAAGCTTGGAACTTGGAGCAAGAGTCTCTTCAATCTTGAGGAAGGTTTTGGATTAGGGTTCTTGAGAGAATCTTGAGAGAAAATGTGTCTAAGTATGGGAGAGGTGTTTTGGGAAATCTTTTAGAGATGGGAATTGAACTAATGGTATATAGGAAATAACATATGCCCTTTGGAAAAAAATGGTCCAACACTTAACAAAAACAATGAGGCGGGTGAATAGTAAAAACGCTCACTGGAAATTGCATTTCCTGCCGGACAGATTTTATGAAAATGGCATAACTTCTTCGTCTGTACTCCGAATGAGGTGAAACGAAGTGCGTTAGGTAGCTAACTCAAAGGGCTTTCCATGGATATGTTATGGTCCACCCAATTATTTGTGTGCTAGGATATATGACCCTACAAAGTAGACCCTCGAAAAAGGCTTCACTTGGAAATTTCGAATTTTGATACGGTTGCTCTAAAATTTGGGTTAGACCCATTTTCCACTCAATTTGACCCCCTAAACAAGAATATGAAGTCGGATTTTCGAAAAACGAAACGGATTTTTTTTATATAGCTAAACAAGTTTCCGGTAACTTCCGAAGCACATTTTTAAGAACTTTTTGGGTCATTTCAGATGTACCAGTTGAGATTCTTGATCGTCAGGTTAGAAGGTCGAGAAACAAAGAAGTTGCTTCAGTCAAGGTTTTGTGGAGCAGTCAGTCCATAGAGGGAGCTACTTGGGAAGCAGAAGCCGCCATGAAGTCCAAGTATCCTCACCTCTTTCCTTCCGATTCCATTCCAGCTTGAGGTAATAGTTCCTCTTCAGATTTCAGTCATTCATGCGAAAATTCAGTCTTAGAATCACGTTCCTTCAGTTTGTACTTGCATTTTCTGCGTATTTGCATGTTCTTGGAACTCAGTTAAGTTAGAAATTCAGTTCTCAGTATTTAGTGGTAGTGATTGTAGCCCTCTCCCTCTATTTTAGCTAGATTAGTCTTCATTCGAGGACGAATGGTCCCAAGGGGGAGATAATGTAACACCCCGTATCCAAAAATAGAGATTTCAGATTTCTGGTGTTACAGGTGGCACTTACGGACACCATTCATGGACCGTAGATGGACTCACGGTCCATCCTACAGATCCGTGGTTCGTGACAGAAAACTTCCCCAGAACTCAGTCAGAAAATTTGGCTAAGTCCCGACTCACGGACAGACCCACGGTCCGTAGATCAGACCACGGTTCGTGGTCTGTGTCCGTGGATCGAGACTTCCCTTACCAGCCTCTGACATAAACTACGGTCGACCAGCACGGACTGTCATTCGATCAACGGTCCGTAGGTCCGACCGTAGATGAGGTTAGCAGCTAGTTAGATGAAAAATATTGATGGGTCAACTTCAGATGGTCATAACTTTTAGCACAAAACGAATTATGTGTCCCATGACTATGGTAAGATAGATAATTGAATTATCTTTCCAACTCCACCGAGTTTGCTGAATTTCAACCTCCAAGTAAAAAGTTATGCCCGTTTTAGAGAAGCCCTATCGGACAGACTCGATAGACGGACCCAATCGATGGACCGTCGATTGATTGACGGACCTTAGGTCCATTCCGTTAGTCACTCCGACAGCAGTTAATTCAGGGGTCTTTTGGTCTTTTCCTATTTCGTTTAACCCCTTAGATACGTCGTTTAAACCCTAAATCATGAGATTTTAATTAGTTTAACCCTAGAAACATAACTAGAACTTACCTAAGTCAAATCATTAATCAAACTTAGAAGAATTAGAATCAAGAGAGGAGAAAAAGGTCAAGAACCCTAGTTCAAGAACGCAGCGAGGTTTCTTAAGTTCCAGCCCCGAAATCGAAAGATTTCTCCGTGGAATTCGTCACCAGGTATGTGGGATTTCACTAGTGGGTTCCTTTCGCCCATTAGGTCCCTAGAATTCAGTCAGATTCTTGATTCCATGATTATGAACAGACCTAGGGTTTCTAGAATCTCAACAGATCATCACGAATTAGTTATTTAAATGTTCCAAATCAGATTATCATGTTATTGCTCAGTTTCTTACATAAATTTCAGAACCCTAGCTTTGTATTTCGTTACTTCTTGAATTACACATGCTAGGTCAGATATTTCAATTATTCAGATATACATGCTCCAGTTTTATGCCACATTATCAATATATTTCAGCATAAACCCTATTTTGAGTTATAAATCATGAGAAGCTTTTCTTTAAGACAACACTTGAGTTTTAAACTGAGTTTTTGAGAAAGTTAAGATGAGTTTTGAGAAAGAGCTTCTAATACATGATTAGTATGACAATTGAGTAGGTCATCAATGTATGAATAGTATGGTATCTAGATATACCATCAATGTTTATGCAGTATGACTTCCCAAGTCATCAATGATCTGAGTATTATTTTCTAAAAAGGAGTTTTCAAGTATGAGTATCTACATGTCAGTATTTTAAGCTATTCAGTATTTCAGTCATAATATATTCAGTTATACATGCCTCAATTTATGAATGCATCGTTATCAGATTAATTGTTGCATTCTCAGTTTGCATGTTCAGTTTCGAGCTATCCAGTATTTACAGAAATTCAATCATAACCAATTAACCACTTAATTCATTGGGAGTAGCATAATACCGAGTTGGACTAGGGTTTCAGCATACCCAATAGTCCCAGAACTACGAGCCACGTAGGTGTAAGTCCTCTCTGTGGGCAACATCAGTTTAGTGATCACGCCAGTCATGCCTCTATACCTTTGGCCGGGTATATTGGGTCCTCTCGATGGGGCGTATACATCGGACTCCACATTTAGCTCATGTGGTTTTATGTCGGTTATTAGTAGCTCCCACAGTTCAGTCATACTCTATTGCATTGACCATATTTCAGTACAGTCAGTATTCAGTGTCAGCATGTTATAAATTTGGTCATTGTATCAATTAGCTCAGTATTCAGTATTTCAGTATCTATATCATGTTCAGATGATTTCATTACTTAATTGCTTTGTTCAGTTATATGTTATTTCAGCTTTACTCTATCTTGCATGCTCAGTACCTTTCAAGTACTGACGCAAATGTGCGCTACATCTTCTCGTGATGTAGGTTCAGGTTCTCAGCATCCATATCATGCTTAGATCGGTTCCCGATCTCCAATTCAGCAGCATCAGTGGTTATTCATCATTCTTCGAGGACTAGTGACATGTTTATCTTCATCGCTTTTAGTCTTTAGTTTCAGTTTTGCTAGATCTAGTTGGGGCATGTCCCAACATTTCTAGTCAGTTTAGAGGCTTATTTCAGACATAGTTAGATTCAGCTTAGTATTGAGTTAATATCTTCTTTGTATTAAACTCATCAGTTATCATATATCTCAGTTATAGTATATGGGTAGTCCCCATCTTTTCATCTTATTTATTATTTAGCTTCCGCACAATTTCTATTATTCAGATTATATTTAGTATGCTCATGATCATGCCAGCAGGGTTAGCTTGTGATCACTTGTGGTCCTAGGTCCGGTGTCCGTGTCTCGGGGGTAGCTCGGGGCGTGACAACACCTTTAGGAAAACCCAATCATCAACTCGGAACTCTAGTTCCCTTCTTCTCACATATGTATAAGACTTATGGCGACTCTGGGCAGTCTTAAGTCTATCTCTAATGAGTTGCACTTTCTACATATCATCAAGGACTGAATCTGGTCCTATCAAGGCTACTTCATCTACTTCAAACCAACCAACTGAAGATCTACATCTACGCCCATACAATGCCTCATAAGGGGCCATCGGAATGTTGGAATGGCAACTATTGTTGTAGGCGAACTCACTAAGAGGAAGGTGATCATCCCAACTATCCTTGAAGTCGATCACACAAGCTCTCAACATGTCCTCTAAGGTCTGAATGGTACGCTATGCATGACCATCTATTTGTGGATGAAATGTTGTTCTAAGGTTAACGTAAGTACCAAAACCTTTCTGAAATGACTTCCAAAAATGAGAGGTAAATTGAGGACCTCTATCTGAGATGATAGACAAAGGAACCCCATACAACCTCACAATCTCATTAATGTAAAGCTTGGTGTAATCCTCCGCTGAATCTGTACTCTTGACCACCAAAAAGTGAGAAGACTTAGTAACCCTATCAACAATCACCCAAATGGAGTCATGTTGTCTGCGAGTACGAGGTAAACCTGTGATGAAGTCCATGTTGATCACTTCCCACATCCAAGTAGGAATATCAAACTCTTGAGTCATGCCTCTTGGTTTCTGATGTTCTACCTTGACTTGCTGGCAATTGGGGCACTTAGCCACAAAATCTGCTATATCTCTTTTCATACCATTCCACTAATAAACTTCTCGCAGATCGCGGAACATCTTAGTGGCACCTGGATGAATGGAATATCTAGAATTATGGGCCTCTGCAAGAATATGTTGTCTCAACTCACCCATATTAGGAACACATAATCGACCCTGGTAGCGAAACACACCATCTCTCCCTTGGGAGAATACCTCAACTCTCTGTTGATGGACTGCACCCTTGAGTTCAAGTAATATCGGATCATTGTCTTGCTTTTCCTTAACTTCCACTACCAAAGAATACTTTGCCCTATTCTGAACCGTTACACCACCATCTGATATGCTCATAAGACGAACTCTTAGGCGAGCAAGTTTGTGAACATCCCTTGCTAGCTCTCTTCTTTCTTCCTCATCATGTGCTACACTACCCATGGATAATCTGCTAAGAGTATCTGCTATTACATTTGCCTTACCCGGATGGTAATGCACGCTCATATCATAATCTTTGAGGAACTCAAGCCACCTTCTCTGGCGAAGATTCAACTCTTTCTGGGTGAATACATACTGGAGGCTCTTATGGTCTGTGAACACATCTACGTGAACACTATACAAGTAGTGTCTCCAAATCTTGAGTGCAAACACCACTGCTATAAGCTCGAGGTGTTGAGTCGAATAATTCTTCTCATGTACCTTAAGTTGTTTAGAAACATAAGTTATAAACTTACCTTGCTACATCAACACACAACCTAGGCCGACCTTAGATGTATCACAATAGATCACATAACCATCTGAACCCTCTGGTAGAGTCAAGACAGGAGCTTTATTCAACCTAGTTTTCAATTTTGCAAAGCTTTTCTCACATTCATCTAACCATCGAAACTTGACCATCTTCTGAGTCAACCTAGTCAATGGTGAGGTTATGGATGAAAATCCTTCCACGAACCTTCTGTAATAGCCCGCTAGACCCAAGAAACTTCTAATATTTGTAGCAGAGGTAGGTTTGGGCCATTGTTTCACTGCTTCTATCTTCTGGGAATCTACTTGAATTCCTTCACTAGACACAATATGCCCAAGTAAGCCAATTGATTGTAACCAAAACTCGCACTTGTTAAATTTTGCAAATAACTGGCAATCTTTGACAGTTCGCAGAACAACTCTCAAATGACTCGCATGTTCTTCCTCATTCCTACAGTAAATAAGGATATCATCAATAAAGACGATAACAAACAAGTCCAAGTACTGCTTGAACACTCTGTTCATCAAATCCATGAAAGTTGCAGGAGCATTGGTTAGTCCAAATGGCATAACTACAAATTCGTAATGACCATACCGAGTTCTGAAGGCTGTCTTCGAAATGTTACTATCTCTGACTTTGACTTGATAATAACCCGATCTAAGGTCTATCTTTGGACTAGCACCCTAAAGTTGGTCGAACAAGTCATCAATCCTGAGGATGGGATACTTATTCTTTATTGTGACTTTGTTCAACTGCCTATAATCAATGCACATTCTGAGAGAACCATCTTTCTTCTTTACGAACAATATTGGTGCACCCCATGGCGAAATACTAGGTCTGATGAAGCCCTTATCTAGAAGGTCTATCAACTGCTCTTTCAATTCCTTAAGCTCAGCTGGAGCCATTCTGTAAGGAGGAATAGAGATAAGCTGGGTATCTAGAAGAAGATCAATTCCAAAGTCAATTTCCCTTTTAGGAGGAACTCTGGGAAGATCATCTGGAAACACTTCTGGATACTCATTGACTACAGGGACTGACTCAAGAGTAGGGAATTCAGAACTAGAATCCTTAACCCAAACTGGATGATAGAGATAACCCTTAGAGATCATCTTTCTAGCCTTAAGGTAAGAAATAAATCGACCCATAGGCGCTAAGCTACTACCCTTCCATTCTAAGATTGGTTCGTCTGGAAACTGAAAACGAACAACCCTAGTTCTACAATCGACCGAGGCATAACAGGAATGTAACCAATCCATGGCTAGAATGATATCAAAGTCTACCATTTTTAACTCTACACGATCTGCTGAGGTGACTTTCTGAGAGACTGTGACAGGGCAATTTCTATATACCCGTCTAGCTATAACTGGGTCACCGACTGGAGTAGAGACTGAGAAGGGTTCTGAAAGAGTTTCTGGGCTAACACTGAATTGGATTGCTATATAAGGAGTTACAAAAGACAAAGTTGCCCCTGGATCTAGCAATGCATAAACATCAAGATCAAAGACTCGTAACGTACCAGTGACTACATTAGGAGAATCTTCCTGACCTTGATGAGCCTGAAAAGCATAAAGCCTTTTTTGGCGTTGTCCGCCACCTGTACCAAATGAGTTACCCTGCTGAGTCGGGTGTCTTGCTGGTGCTGCTGAAGTTGTAGACTGAGCTCTACCATAATTTCCTCCTTGACCCTATTTAGAAGGACAATCCTTCATTCTATGACTAGACTGACCACACCCAAATTATCCTTCCTTACCTGCAAGGTAGTTGCCCAGATGGTTCTTACTACATTTCGGGCAAGTTGGGAAAGTTTTGGTGCCTGAAACACTACCTTGAGACTTAGACCCTAACGCCCTACCTTTCTAATCGTTACGAAACTTGGGGGATGGAACACTACCTGATGAAGGGGTTGGAGTCGAAGACTTTTGCTGAAACTGCGAGCGATTTCCACCACCCAATTTCTGTTAGGAATACTCGTAGTTACTTGTTCTTGCTTTCTTAGTCTCCTTAGCTTGTTCTCTAAGTTTATCAACCTCAATCTGCTGAGCATGAGTCATGAGCCTGGAGATGTTCATGTCTCCCAACAACATAGCATTCCTGCACTCTGTTTCGCAAAGTCTGACACCCCATAAAGAAACTTATTCATCTGAGCCCTGGAGTCAGCAACCATGTGAGGAGCATACCTGGAGAGTTGGTTAAACTTGAGCCCATACTCTTGGACCGTCATGTTACCGTACCTTAAGTTCATAAATTCCTGGGCCCTTACTTCTCTCAACTCTATGGGGAAAAACCTGTCCAGAAAGATTTCACTGAAACAATCCCAAGTAATAGGAGTTGCATATGTACCCCTGTTCTCCTTCCAGTGAGTATACCATATATGAGCCACATCCTTAATTTGGTAAGATGCTAACTCAATCCGATCATTCCCAGTTACCTACATCATTTCAAAGATCTTCTTGACCTCATCAATGAAGTTTTGGGGATCTTCTCCAACTTGCGATCCTAAGAACTCTGGCGGATTCATCCTAACAAAGTCTCGCACCCTGGCTGCAACTGACCCAACATTGGCATTTACCAGAACTGGAGTCCACTAATTGTTCAGGTTGGCCACACTCTCAGCCAACATCTGAATGGAGTTCTTGAACTCTGCATTCGACCCTTCTTGATCAGGGACTGAAAGAGCTGCGTTTGCATTCCTGGCGTTAGCTCTACGTAGAGGCATGATCACTGAAAAATAAAATGTCGGTTAGAACAGAATTAGATCATACCTTACGCACGATAAGAGTAACAAGAAAATGAAGATTTTTCCTAAGACACTTTGTAGCCTCCCTCTCATTAGATGCGGTGCGCACTACACATCCATGAAAAGGACTCTACTTAGTGCGGCTTTTCAGTCATCCTAGGACACTTAAACCTAGTGCTCTAATACCAAGTTTGTCATGCCCCGAGCTACCCCCGAGACGCAGACACGAGATCTAGGACCACAAGTGATCCTAAGCTAACCTTTTTGGCATGGTCATGAGCATACTAAATATAAACTAAATAATAGAAACTGTGCGGAAGCTATAATCATAAACAAAATGAAAAGATGGGGATTACCCATATACTATAACTGAGATATATGAAAACTAATAAGTTTAATACAAGGAAGATATTAACTCAATACTAAGTTGAATTTATCTATGTCTGAAAATAGCCTCTAACTGACTAGAAATGCTGGGATAGGCCCCAACTAAGTCTAGAAAAACTTAAACTAAAGGACTAAAATACTGAAAAAGAAACTCATGAATACTGTCCTCGAAGAATGAGGACTCACCACTGATTTTGCTGAACTGGAGATCGAGGACCGGTCTAAGTGTAATCTGGATGCTGAGAACCTGAACCTACATCACGAGAGGATGTAGCGCAGAGTATGCGTCAATACTTGAAAGGTACTAAGCATGCAGGATAGAATACAGTTGAAATAACATATAACTAAACAAAGAAAATAAGCAATGATATAATATGAACATGATATAGATACTGAATGCTGAGATAACTGAATGCAGTGACCAATTTATAACATGTGAAACTGAATTCTTAATACACTGATAAATGGTCAATGCAATAGAATCTAATTGAACTGTGGGAGCTACTAATAACCGACAATAAAACCACATGAGCTAAATATGGAGTCCGATGTATACGCCCTCATCGAGAGGACCCAATATACCCTGCCAGAGGTATAGAGGCATGCTGGAGTGATCACTGAAATGATGCCCACAGAGGGGACTTACAACCTACGTGGCTAGTAGTTCTGGGACTATTTGGGTACGCTGAACCCTAGTACAACACGGTATTATGCTACTCCCAATGGATTAAGTGATTAACACATTATGACTGAATTTCTGTAAGTTACTGGATAGCTCAAACTAGACATGCAAACTGAGTATGCAACAATTAACTGATATTGATGCATTAATAACTAAGGCATGTATAACTGAATAACTGAAATATCTCACCTAGCATGTGTAATTCAAGAATTAAAGAAATACATAGCTAGGATTCTGGAATTCATGCGATAAACTGAATCTTAACATACTAATCTAATTTGGATCATTCTAACAGCTAAGAACCCAATAATTCTAATATTCAAGAAACCCTAGGTCTAGTCATTATAAGGGAATCAAGAAACTTACTGAAAATTAGTGACCTAATGGGTGAAAGGAACCCACTAGTGAAATCCCACATACCTGGTGACGAATTTCACGGAGAAATCCTTAGATTTTGGGGCTGGAACTAATGGAACCTTGCTACGTTCTTGAACTAGGGTTCTTGACATCTCTTCTCCTTTTACGCTCTAATTTTTCTAAGTTTTGATGAATGATTTGACTTAGGTAAGTTCTAGTTATGTTTCTAGGCTTAAAATGACTAAAACCTCATAATTTAGAGTCTAAACGACGTAGCTTAGGGGTCCAATAAAATAGGAAAAGACCAAAAGACCCCTGACTTAACAGTTGTCGGAGTGATGACGGACGGGACCTACTGGGTGTAGGTCAATCTACGGTCCGTAGATTGCAGTCGTAGGTCAAGTCTGCCTGACAGGGATTCACTAAAATGAGCATAACGTTTTACTCGGAGGTCAAATTTTAGCAAACTCGGTGGCGTTGGAAAGAGGATACAATTATCTATCATATCATAGGTCATGGGACACATAATTCCTTTTGTGCTAAGAGTTTTGACCATCTGAAGTTTACCCACTCAACAATTTTCATCTAACTGGCTGCTGACCCTCACCTACGGTCAGACCTACGGACCGTAGATCGAACGACGGTCCGTGCTGGTCGACTGTCATTTGCACTAGAGGCTGGGTAAATGGGGTATCTATCCATGGACACAGACCACAGACCGTGGTCTGATCTACGAATCGTGGGTCTATCCCTGAGTCGAGACTTACCCGATTTTCTAAGCTGGGTTTGGGGAGGGGTTGCAGTGGTGAACCACGGACCACCAGTACGGGCCTTGGTCTAACCTATGGTCCGTGGATGGCAACCGTGGGTTGCACCTGCAACTTCTCAAAATCTGTATTTTTTGGTCTGTTTCGGATACAGGGTGTTACAAGTTGGTACGCCCTTTGTGATTAAAAAAATCCACTGGATTCAAGGTACTTTGGCAACAATGTAGACAACTTTTGAATCTTAGAGCACAATTTTCTATCAGTCCTAGATGAGGAAATTGAATCATACACCGGTTGACACCAAATTTTGGTCTGATATTTCTAAAGTTAATATACTTTTTAAGTATTTTAATTTTTTTAAATAGTTCAAAATAAATGTTTTGTCATTTTAATGCAATTTGTTGATAATTATCCTTATTCTCAAAGTATTAGGATTTTTATCGATTAATTCTGTTTATATTATTTTGTCACATCCCGTTGAATACGTTCAACTATTGGTTCATTCTTTATAAAATCATTATTTCTATTAAATTGCATTTTTTACATGTCATTGGTTACGTTCATTACAATTTTCATATTCATTTTCTCTGTTACATTTGTTAATATTTATTTTGATATTTTTACATAGTCCAGAAATTCATTTTAAATATAGATAATATTTCATACACAGATATTTTATTAACCGGTAGTTTTGGCCCAAGGTTTTAAGATAGTGGTATTGTACTATTGATAGTTTTCAATTCCCTATTTAAATAATAGTTTGCTCATTAAGTTAAAGGGTGGTGGATAAGAATTTAGGGGTAATTTTTCAAAAATTTTAGTCTATTTTTATTGTTCCTCATTTTTTCCGACAAGTAACCAGAGTTCCGTCGGAATCCGGCAAGTCCACAACCCAAACCCCCCTTTGTATTCTCCCATTTTCTCCATCAAATAAAGCTCCACGAGCTCCGACCAAACCCATCAGCCCAACACTGCCAGATCTCCACCGGTGACAACCAAAATCGACTGATGTTTGCGTAATCAAGACACAACTTCTAATTCAAGTGTCTACGATCGTATAATAGTAAAGTTACCCAACCAAGGGTTGATGTCTAGTTCCAAGGGAGTGGTTTTGAGAATTAATAGAAAATTAAAAATAAGTTCTAATTAGTCATAGCTATAAACATTATCGAATATAAACATACTAAATCTAAAGGGGTGACGCAAGCGTCAATTATCAATGGGGGATTTTGTAATAAATAACAAATAAAAACAACAAAAATATACGAAAACGAGATAGAGAGACATGATTCTTGGGATGTGACAGGAATACGGGATAAACTAGACTATCGGGTACATGCTTTTGGTAGTAAATTGTTGAGCATTTGTGACTAGGCTAGACTATAGTAGGGTAAATTCCCTCTCAAGCAACTTATCTTGAATCAACTAGGTTTCTCTCGAACATCGAGTTGCCGCATTAAGCACAGCCTCCGTCTTAGCCCATTCACTCTCTCGAGCTGAATGTGTGGGAGAAGGAATGAAATTTATTCTCTCGAGCTGAACCCATGTCGACCCAATACCACCAGCTATCAATTTAGTAGTCTTAGTTTTACGACCTCTCTCTCGAGCAAGACAAAAACACTAAGATGAAATCGTATTTGCAACTATAATTTCATTAAGTTCATACACAACTACTAAACGAAATCACATCTAAACAACAAATAAACCATCAACAAGCAAGACTCAACAGATAATCTAACCCATATTCACAAAATCACACCCCAAGAATTGGGGTTTTAGCTAGACATGTAAAAGAGAAAAAAATTTATACCAATATCAGTTTCTATCAACAAGGTATGAAGAATGAAGTCTTAAAACACGTCAAGAGTGAAGAATCTTCAAGACCCAAGTTCAATTTCTTGGAGTTAAAACCCTTTGAATCTTCAAGGTCATAGAACGAAGTCTCCAAAACCCTTTAAAATTTAGACTCTCTCCAAAACTGTAAAAAGTTCTAATAATAATAGTGATTCTCTTTAGGAATCTAAAACAAGAATTTATAGTGTTTGAAAATTTGTGCTACGGAGGACCATTCAGCGCAGTTAGTCAGGATCGCCGATATGCTCAGCGATTCGCCTTTTGGTCGATTTCATCACCTTCCTACTTTATCCTTCAGCCTCTTAACATTTTGAGTCATTAGGTGATAAAGAACTACTTCGCAAAAGTGCTCGGCAACGCGCCGACTGCACTTTTTCATCGCGGACTTGGCATTCCTTTAGGGCTCAGCACACTGGAACAAAAGGCGATCTCCAGGCCTATCGGCGACTCGCCAACTGGGCTCGGTGATCTTCAGGCCTTCATTTCTTCGTTCTTTCCTTCTTTCCAAGTAGTGTCCATGTTTTGCCTCAAACTCTAAATACCTGAAACATAAGAATTTTCAGCAGATATTGAGACAAAATATGCATATGAGGACACTAATTCTATCAAAATATAGCCCTAAATGAGTCCAAATTGTGGACTGGTCAACACCCCCAACTTAAACTTTTGCTTGTCCTCAATCAAACTTGAGTTCGGTTGTTCAAAAATGATGTCTTAAACAGTGCTACACAAGACTCAATCATGGATGCACACAACAAAACTCACTTTACTCATGCAAAGATCAAATGTGCACTCAAAGATTTAAGTTGTGACTCACCATTATCAAAGAATCTCAAGCTCACACTACTTGCTTCAAATGCAAGTTCCAGCTCAACCAAAGTGTTCAAATGCCCTCACACGAAGAATGATTCCATATTCACACAATGGTTTAATCATTTAAAGTTCCGGAATAAAATGCAACGCTCACTCTCACAAAGAAAACACAATGCATGCTTTCACCCATAGGTTATCCGTATTTTCCAATCAACAATTGTTTCAACTCACACAAGATCAAAAAGGTCTTTTCAAGGATTGTAATGGAGTTGAGTGCAAAGGTATGGTCATTTAGGCTCAGTGACTTTCATCCGCATGAAATGTGGTCTTTTCAACACTCCCTTTCCTCTTCTTTCATCATTTTCTTTCGTGCTCATAAGTCATCCCATTATTGACTTCCATGGATTGTTCGAAACCCAATTTCTTTTGACATTTCTCATAACTTTATTTCACAACTTTTTCTTTTTCTTTTATCTTGTCTTTTCCTTTTTTTTTTGTATAGAGGGGTTCCATTTTTCTCAACACAATGGGTTAAAGGGGACTTTTCTTGTACTTCTTGACTTGCCTTTACTTTTCGCCATAACCCCAACTTAGGCTTTTGACCTAACTTGGCTATTCAATCAACCACAAATAACGAGGATTATGGGTAGTGGATTTAAGAAAGGTCTTGTTTTCATCAAGTTTCATCCAAAGAAATGTAAGGCCCAATGGGTGTTCAAAAGAGGTAAACACACTCACAAGGTAGTCCACAAAAAAGATATATATCAAATTGGTTCACACTCTTCAAAGTTGCCTCAGATCGTATCTAGAGATAACCTTACTTAGTCGACCAAACCAACGGGGAAAATTCTAGGTGTTATCATGCATGCTTCACAGTAAGCTCATCACACAAGACATCGATACTAAAGTCAAATAAGACTTCACTCTTTTGGTAGTGTGCAACGATCATCACAAGAGACTCGATTTAATAATTGGCTAGTCATAACGAGATGTAAAGAGTTCACATATTGTCTATGTAACTTCACTTGGTCTTATCGTAGCCGCATATTCATGTTAGTTCGATATGAACACTATTTGAGTCATCGATATTGATCAAAACCGAGACTGAAATTTGCTGCAGAACAGCCACATTCAAGTACATACAAGAGTGGGCAAAAATTTTAAATATTTTTTTGGAAGGATCAAAATCATTTACAATTTAAAATAAAAGGATCCACAAGCTCAAACATCTGCAAGACAACATTATGATTCGCAACCCAACAAGAATATAACACACAAAGGTGGGCCACACCCCACCATAATTAAAAACATTTTTCCTCAAATAAAACTAACATAATATCCAGAATTTGAACTAAAGAAAGAAAGACAGAGAGGGAGGTAAAGAGGGGATCTTGTTTAAGCAGTCACTCCATCTGTCTCTGTATCAGTGCCTGGGATATCAGTTTGGCCTCGGGCCTCAGTACTCTGGATCACACTAAAAGGACCAGCTCCACTAGAGACAACAAAAGGTGTGTTTGCCATGGAAGCCTGTACACCCGCATCTATCACAATTCCTTCAGTCTCTGTCAGGTCCTCATCTACAGCATCCACAATTTTCTCAAGCATTTCCTCGTCTGTCTCTGCTTCCGACTCAGGCTCAGCTGTTTGCTCAACTCTATCCTTAATTCTGGTAATGACCGGAGGCATTTCTGGCACATCTGGAATCTCCACCGTTCCCAAGACCATGGACATATGGTGGACTTCAACTGATCCACATCAGTCCTCAGAGCAGCAATAACGGCCTTTAATGTTGTCACCTCATCTGTGGCCCCTTGGTCACACTTACACAATGCTATTCTAGCCTCAAGGGCGTCAATTGTAGCTCTCATCGGTGTCATAGCATTGGTCAGGGAATTCTGAATCATGCCTGGAATGGAGATTTCTAGGTTGGCAACCCGACTATTAGCAGACTGGGCAAGCTGTCCCATCCAGATCAATGATGCCTGAGTGATCAGCACACGGGATGTAACAATAGCAGTACGTCTGGGTGGTAACGCGGCAACAGAAGAACCTGGAGTGTGATACGCTCAAATTACACCTCCTTTCAGAAGCATAAGCGATCGTCATCAAGTAAAGAACCCAACTTGTAGGTTGAGATCTATCCCACGAGGAAAATGGTTTAGACTTTACTTTTAACCAACAATTATATTCGATTAGTCAAATTATTTCCAGAAACAGGTAATAAAAAGGGGGGGTTTGTGCTTGTGTGAAACAAATAATAAGAACTTAAGAAGTAGTCAATAAATAAACTCAACTTTGGTTGTTATCAAGATAAGAGAAATAACTAGGGTATACGTGTTCCCCATAATCTCATAACGCAGTAATCCTAGTAATAGCAATCCTTTTCTAGTGTATTACATACAAAGTGATAAGTTAGGTATCTCTAAATCTTTGGTCCGGCATCTAGAGAATTTCACCCCGCACCTTGGTCCGGCTACGTGTGTATAATTTACTAACCCTTACCTTTACCTCATATTAGACATCATAATCGATGTTTNCCCAAATTATCCTTCCTTACCTGCAAGGTAGTTGCCCAGATGGTTCTTACTACATTTCGGGCAAGTTGGGAAAGTTTTGGTGCCTGAAACACTACCTTGAGACTTAGACCCTAACGCCCTACCTTTCTAATCGTTACGAAACTTGGGGGATGGAACACTACCTGATGAAGGGGTTGGAGTCGAAGACTTTTGCTGAAACTGCGAGCGATTTCCACCACCCAATTTCTGTTAGGAATACTCGTAGTTACTTGTTCTTGCTTTCTTAGTCTCCTTAGCTTGTTCTCTAAGTTTATCAACCTCAATCTGCTGAGCATGAGTCATGAGCCTGGAGATGTTCATGTCTCCCAACAACATAGCATTCCTGCACTCTGTTTCGCAAAGTCTGACACCCCATAAAGAAACTTATTCATCTGAGCCCTGGAGTCAGCAACCATGTGAGGAGCATACCTGGAGAGTTGGTTAAACTTGAGCCCATACTCTTGGACCGTCATGTTACCGTACCTTAAGTTCATAAATTCCTGGGCCCTTACTTCTCTCAACTCTATGGGGAAAAACCTGTCCAGAAAGATTTCACTGAAACAATCCCAAGTAATAGGAGTTGCATATGTACCCCTGTTCTCCTTCCAGTGAGTATACCATATATGAGCCACATCCTTAATTTGGTAAGATGCTAACTCAATCCGATCATTCCCAGTTACCTACATCATTTCAAAGATCTTCTTGACCTCATCAATGAAGTTTTGGGGATCTTCTCCAACTTGCGATCCTAAGAACTCTGGCGGATTCATCCTAACAAAGTCTCGCACCCTGGCTGCAACTGACCCAACATTGGCATTTACCAGAACTGGAGTCCACTAATTGTTCAGGTTGGCCACACTCTCAGCCAACATCTGAATGGAGTTCTTGAACTCTGCATTCGACCCTTCTTGATCAGGGACTGAAAGAGCTGCGTTTGCATTCCTGGCGTTAGCTCTACGTAGAGGCATGATCACTGAAAAATAAAATGTCGGTTAGAACAGAATTAGATCATACCTTACGCACGATAAGAGTAACAAGAAAATGAAGATTTTTCCTAAGACACTTTGTAGCCTCCCTCTCATTAGATGCGGTGCGCACTACACATCCATGAAAAGGACTCTACTTAGTGCGGCTTTTCAGTCATCCTAGGACACTTAAACCTAGTGCTCTAATACCAAGTTTGTCATGCCCCGAGCTACCCCCGAGACGCAGACACGAGATCTAGGACCACAAGTGATCCTAAGCTAACCTTTTTGGCATGGTCATGAGCATACTAAATATAAACTAAATAATAGAAACTGTGCGGAAGCTATAATCATAAACAAAATGAAAAGATGGGGATTACCCATATACTATAACTGAGATATATGAAAACTAATAAGTTTAATACAAGGAAGATATTAACTCAATACTAAGTTGAATTTATCTATGTCTGAAAATAGCCTCTAACTGACTAGAAATGCTGGGATAGGCCCCAACTAAGTCTAGAAAAACTTAAACTAAAGGACTAAAATACTGAAAAAGAAACTCATGAATACTGTCCTCGAAGAATGAGGACTCACCACTGATTTTGCTGAACTGGAGATCGAGGACCGGTCTAAGTGTAATCTGGATGCTGAGAACCTGAACCTACATCACGAGAGGATGTAGCGCAGAGTATGCGTCAGTACTTGAAAGGTACTGAGCATGCTGGATAGAATACAACTGAAATAACATATAACTGAACAAAGCAAATAAGCAATGATATAGTCTGAACATGATAGATACTGAATGCTGAGATAACTGAATGCAGTGACTAATTTATAACATGCTGAAACTGAATACTTGATATACTGATAAATGGTCAATTCAATAGACTCTGATTGAACTATGGGAGCTACTAAAAACCGACAATAAAACCACATGAGCTAAATGTGTAGTCCGATGTATATGCCCCCATCGAGAGGACCCAATATACCCTGCCAGAGGTATAGAGGCATGCTGGCGTGATCACTGAAATGATGCCCACAGAGGGGACTTACAACCTACGTGGCTAGTAGTTCTAAGACTATTTGGGTACGCTGAACCCTAGTACAACTCGGTACTATGCTACTCCCAATGGATTAAGTGATTAACACATTATGACTGAATTTCTGTAAGTTACTGGTTAGCTCAAACTGGACATGCAAACTAAGTATGCAACAATTAACTGATATTGATGCATTAATAACTAAGGCATGTATAACTGAATAACTGAAATATCTCACCTAGAAGTGTAATTCAAGAATTAAAAAAATACATAGCTAGGATTCTAGAATTCATGCAATAAATTGAATCTTAACATACTAATCTGATTTGGATCATTCTAACAGCTAAGAACCCAATAATTCTAACATTCAAGAAACCCTAGGTCTAGTCATGATAAGGGAATCAAGAAACTGACTAAAAACTAAGGACCTAATGGGTGAAAGGAACCCACTAGTGAAATCCCACATACCTGGTGACGAATTTCACGGAGAAATCCTTAGATTTCGGGGCTGGAACTGATGGAACCTTGATGCGTTCTTGAACTAGGGTTCTTAACTTCTCTTCTCCTCTTATGCTCTAATTTATCTATGTTTTGATGAATGATTTGACTTAGGTAATTTCTAGTAAGGT
The DNA here is from genome assembly GCF_019186545.1 of Solanum stenotomum. Lineage (NCBI taxonomy): Eukaryota > Viridiplantae > Streptophyta > Magnoliopsida > Solanales > Solanaceae > Solanum > Solanum stenotomum. Next base: position 49,050,939 of record NC_064289.1, on the reverse strand, counting down.
TTCTAGGCTTAAAATGACTAAAACCTCATAATTTAGGGTCTAAACAACGTAGCTTAAGGGTCCAACGAAATAGGAAAAGACCAAAAGACCCCTGACTTAACAGCTGTCGGAGTGATGACGGACGGAACCTACTGGCCGTAGGTCAATCTACGGTCCGTAGATTGCAGTAGTAGGTCAAGTCTGCCCGACCAGGCTGCACTAAAACGAGCATAACGTATTACTCGGAGGTCGAATTTTAGCAAACTAGGTTGTATTGGAAAGAGGATATAATTATCTATCATATCATAGGTCATGGGACACATAATTCCTTTTGTGCTAAGAGTTATGACCATCTGAAGTTTACCCACTCAACAATTTTCATCTAACTGGCTGCTGACCCTCACCTACGGTCAGACCAACAAACCGTAGATCGAACGATGGTCCGTGCTGGTCGACTGTCATTTGCGTTAGAGGTTAGGTAAAGGGGGTCTCTATCCACGGATACAGACCACGGATCGTGGTCTGATCTACGAACCGTGGGTCTATTCGTGAGTCGAGACTTAACCGATTTTCTGAGCTGGGTTTGGGGAGGGGTTACAGTGATGAACCACGGACCACCAGCACGGGCCGAGGTATGACCTACGATCAAAATCTGCATTTTTTGGTCTGTTCCGGATACGGGGTGTTACAAGTTGGTATGTAGACAACTTTTGAATCTTGGAGCACAATTTTCTGTTAGTCCTAGATGAGGACATTGAATCATACACCGGTTGACACCAAATTTTGGTCTGATATTTCTAAAGTTAATATACTTTTTAAGTATTTTATTTTTTAAAATAGTTCAAAATACATGTTTTGTCATTTTAATGCAATTTGTTGATAATTATCCTTATTCTCAAAGTATTAAGATTTTTATCGGTTAATTATGTTTATATTATTTTGTCACATCCCGTTGAATACGTTCAAATATTTGTTCATTTTTTATAAAATTATTATTTCTATTAAATTGCATTTTTTACATGTCATTGGTTACGTTCATTATATTTTTCATATTCATTTTCTCTGTTACATTTGTTAATAGTTATTTTGATATTTTTACACAGTCGAGAAATTCATTTTAATATAGATAATATTTCATACACAGATATTTTATTAACCGGTGATTTTGGCCCATGGTTTTAAGATAGTGGTATTGTACTATTGATAGTTTTCAATTCCCTATTGAAATAATAGTTTGCTCATTAAGTTAAAGGGTGGTGGATAAGAATTTAGGGGTAATTTTTCAAAATTTTTTGTCTATTTTTATTGTTCCTCATTTTTTCCGACAAGTAACTGGAGTTCCGCCGAAATCCGGGGAGGCCACAACCAAAACCCCCCTTTGTATTCTCCCATTTTCTCCATCAAACAAAGCTCCACGAGCTCCAACCAAACCCATCAGAACACTGCCAGATCTCCACTGATGACAACCAAAATCGACTGATGTTTGCGTAATCAAGACACAACTTCTAATTCAAGTGTCTACGATCGTACAATGGTAAAGTTATCTAACCAAGGGTTGATGTCGAGTCCCAAGGGAGTGGTTTTGAGAATTAATAGAAAAATAAAAATAAGTTCTAATTAGTCATAGCTATAAACATTATCGAATGTAAACATACTAAATCTAAAGGGGTGACGCAAGCGTCAATTATCAATGGGGGATTTTTTAATAATTAACAAATAAAAATAACAAAAATATACGAAAATGTGATAGAGAGACAGGATTCTTGGGATGTGATAGGAATACAGGATAAACCAGATTATCGGGTACATGCTTTTGGTAGTAAATTGTTGAGCATTTGTGACTAGGCTAGACTATAGTGGGGTAAATTCTCTCTCGAGAAACTTACCCCAAATTAACTCGGTTTCTCTCGAACATCGAGTTACCGAATTAAGCATAGCCTCCATCTTAGCCCATTCACTCTCTCGAGCTAAATGTGTGGGAGAAGGAATAGGATTCACTCTCTCGAGCTGAACCCATGTCGACCCAATACCACCGGCTATCAATTTAGTAGTCTTAGTTTTACGACATCTCTCTCGAGCAAGCCAAAAACACTAAGATGAAATCGTATTTGCAACTACAATTCCATTAAGTTCATACACAACTACTAAACGAAATCACATCTAAACAACAAATAAACCATCAACAAGCAAGACTCAACAGATAATCTAACCCATATTCACAAAATCACACCCCAAGAATTGGAGTTTTAGCTAGACATGTAAAAGAGATAAAAATTTATACCAATATCAGTTTCCATAAACAGTGTATGAAGAATTAAGTCTTAAAACACGTCAAGAGTGAAGAATCTTCAAGACCCAAATTCAATTTCTTGGAGTTAAAACCCTTTGAATCTTCAAGGTCTTAGAACAAAGTCTCCAAAACTCTCTAAAACTTGGACTCTCTCCAAAACTGTAAAAAGTTCTAATAATAATAGTGATTCTCTTTAGGAATCTAAAACAAGAATTTATAGTTTTTGAAAATTTGTGCTACGGGGGACCATTCGGCGCAGTTAGTCGGGATCGCTATATGCTCAGCGATCCGCCTTTTGGTTGATTTCATCACCTTCCTGCTTTATCCTTCAGCCTCCTCACATTTTGAGTCATTGGGTGATATAGAACTACTTCGCGAAAGTGCTCGGCAACACGCCGACTGCCCTTTTTCATCGCGGACTTGACATTTTTTAGGGCTCAGCACACTGGAACAAAAGGTGATCTCCAAGCCTATTGGCGACTCGCCAACTGGGCTCGGCGATCTTCAGGCCTTCATTTCTTCATTCTTTTAAGCTGCCTTGTTCCTTCTTTCCAAGTAGTGTCCATGTTTTGCCTCAAACTCTAAATACCTGAAACTTAAGGATTTTCAGCAGATATTGAGACAAAATATGCATTTGAGGACACTAATTCTATCAAAATATAGCCCTAAATGAGTCCAAATTGTGGACTCGTCAACACCCCTAACTTAAACTTTTGCTTGTCGTCAATCAAACTCGAGTTCGGTTGTTCAAAGAGGATGTCTTGAACAGTGCTACACAAAACTCACTTTACTCATGCAAAGATCAATTGTGCACTCAAAGATTTAAGTTGTGACTCACCATTATCAAATAATCTCAAGCTCACAATACTTGCTTCAAATGCAAGTTCCAGCTCAACCAAAGTGTTCAAATGCCCTCACACGAAGAATGATTCCATATTCACACAATCGTTTAATCATTTAAAGTTCCGAAATAAAATGCAACGCTCACTCTCACAAAGAAAAACACAACGCATGCTTTCACCCATAGGTTTACCCGTATTTTCCAATCAACAATTGTTTCAGCTCACACAAGATCAAAAAGGTCTTTTCAAGGCTTGTAATGGAGTTTAGTGCAAAGGTATGGTCATTTAGGCTTAGTGACTTTCATCCTCGTGAAATGTGGTCTTTTCAACACTCTTTTTCCTCTTCTTTCATCATTTTCTTTAGTGCTCATAAGTCATCCCATTATTCACTTCCATGGATTGTTCGGAACCCCATTTCTTTTGACATTTCTCATAACTTTATTTCACAACTTTTTCTTTTTCTTTTTCTTTTATATTGGCTTATCCTTTTTTTTTATGGAGGGGTTCCATTTTTCTCAACACAATGGGTTAAAGGGGTCTTTTCTTACACTTCTTGACTTGCCTTTACTTTTCGCCATACCCCCAACTTAGGCTTTTGACTTAAGTTGGCTATTCAATCAACCACAAATAACGAGGATTATGGGTAGTGGATTTAAGAAAGGTCTTGTTTTCATCAAGTTTCATCCAAAGAAAGGTAAGGCTCAAGGGTGTTCAAAAGAGGTTCACACACTCACAAGGTAGGCCACAAAAGAGGTATATGTCAAATTGGCTCACACTCTTCAAAGTTGCCTCAGATCATATCTAGAGATAACCTTACTTAGTCGACCGCACCAACGGGAAAAATTCTAGGTGTTATCATGCATGCTTCACATTAAGTTCATCACACAAGGCATGGACACTACAGTCAAACAAGACTTCACACTTTTGCTAGTGTGCAACGATCATCACAAGAGACTTGATTTAATAATTGGCTAGTCACAACGAGATGTAAAGAGTTCACATATTGTCTATGTAACTTCACTTGGTCTCATCGTAGCCGCATATTCATGTTTGTTCGATATGAACACTATTTGAGTCATCGATATTGATCGAAACTGAGACTGAAATTTGCTGTAGAACAGCCACATTCAAGTACATACGAGAGTGGGTGAAAATTTTAAAAAAAAATTTTGAAGGGTCAAAATCATTTACAATTTAAAATAAAATGAGTCACATGCTCAAACATCTGCAAGACAACATTATGATTCGCAACCCAACAAGAATATAGCACACAAAGGTGGGCCACACCCTACCATAATTAAAAACATTTTTCCTCAAATACAACAAACATAATATCTAGAATTTAAACTAAAGAAAGAAAGACAGAGAGGAAGGTAAAGAGGGGATCTTTTTTAAGCAGTCACTCCATCTGTCTCTGTATCAGTGCTTGGGATATCAGTTTGGCCTCGGGCCTCAGTACTCTGGGTCACACTAGAAGGACCAGCTCCACTAGAGACAACGAAAGGTGTGTTTCCATGGAAGCCTGTACACACGCATCTATCACAATTCCTTCGGTCTCTGTCAGGTCCTCATCTGCAGCATCTACAGTTTTCTCGAGCATTTCCTCATCTGTCTCTGCTTCCGACTCAGGCTCAGTTGTCTGCTCAACTCTATCCTTACTTCTGGTAATGACAGGAGGCATTTCTGGCACATCTGGGATCTCCACCGTTCCCAAGACCATGGACATATGGTGGACTTCAACTGATCCACATCAGTCCTCAGAGCAGCAATAACGGCATTTAATGCTGTCACCTCATTTGTGGCCCCTTGGTCATGCTCACACTTTGTTATTCTAGCCTCAAGGGCATCAATTGTAGCTCTCATCGGTGTCATAGCATTGGTCAGGGAATTCTGAATCATGCCTGGAATGGAGGTTTCTAGGTTGCCAGCCCGACGATTAGCACACTAGGCAAGCTGTCCCATCCAGATCAATGATGCCAGAGTGATCAGCGCACCAGATGCAACGACAGCAGTAGGTCTGGGCGGTAATGCGGCAACAGAAGAACCTGGAGTGTCAGCAAAAGTGGCAATGGAATTAGATATACCTGAAGGCCAGGAGCTGCAGTACGCAAAAATGCCTCTGCAGGTATGGATTCAGTGGTCGTAATTTGGTATCTCGAGGTACACGAGCATGTCTGCACAGCTCGGTGATCAATACTGGGAAGGGAAGTGAGGTTTGGCGTTGCCTTGCACGCATAAGCATCTCTGAAGCAATGATCCATCCCAAGTTTAGCTTTGTTTCCTTGATGAGGCAACCTAAGCAGACTGTGTTTGCATGGCGAAGGATAGATTAATTCTGTGAAGGCATGATTGTGCTACTAATGAAGCCAAACCAATACCTTGATGCCACATTTAGGTCCTTCTTCTCAATAACTGCCCCAGCCTCAAGCCACTTAGGTGTTCCGTCTGATATTAACGGGGCCAACAATTCCTTTATGACCTCCGGCGACGTTCTTCTGATTATAACTTGATTTTTGTCCTCAAGTGTAGCGGTGCACCCAGAACGACATTTATAGTATGAGAGTCACATTGCACTTTCTTTCCCTTGACAACTACGCAGTCAACCGGCTTAAATTTAGTTGTCGGCTTCCCCACATGGTATCAATTTATTGTACGCACTGTAGAACTCTCTGACCCAGCTTGGAATATACGGTCCACAGGGCTTTGTGAAAATCTGGAAGTTATGAGATTTAGACATCTCATAATCTCGGGGTACCTATCAATCACTCCATTCGTGGAGAGACGATTTTTCTCAAGTATTGTCCTTAATCCCTCTGTCTTTAATATGTTCATTGACTTTGGAGGAGGGCCCTATATTGGGGGTGCAAGCACTATTACTTGCTCTAAGACTGGGGGAGTAGGAGTGGTAGATGGAGGATTCCTGATCCTAAATGGATCATTCAGCTTCTTAGATCGCAGTTCAGCCCTCTATACTTTATCAGCTTATCATCACCAAATGTTGCTCTTTGGTTTTCCTGTTGTTCACCCTCACTCTCCGAAGCAGTGAGGTAAGTGTCATATATGCCTTCGCAGTCGAAGTTGATTTCTAAAGAAGCATGTGCCTTTCCTTTTCTTTTTCCCTTCCCACCAGTTGTGAAAAGTTTTGTAGCCCGTCCTTTTGATACAGCTGCACCCTCGTTGATTTTAATCCCTTTTACCTTATTGTGGGCTGGCTTGTTTCTACCTGCGACTTTGAGTCTAACCATGTCTGCAATACATCAGGAACAAGTTAGAAACAATTCAATCAGAAGTACAGACAATCAGTAGCCGACTAGTCAGCGAATCGCCGAATTTCTTTGGCGAACTGGATCGGGGTTGCCGAAGGGATTGGCTCAAAAGTTTTCGCAAGTCGGCGAGGAGAGGGGCCTTTCGGCGAGCAAGGGTTTGTCCGCCGAAAGTTACAGTGCAATAAGGGTTAAGGGATGCAGACAAAGGGCGATCGAGAATACGATCGGCAAGTCGCCAAGTGCTTTTGGCTACCTCAAGCTTCTCGCCGAAAGTTACAGAAACCAACGACAAATATAACATGAATTTAAAGACGAGATGGGCACATTAGGCGAACTACCGAGTACTTCAGCGAGCTCGACCTAGCTCGCCAAACAGCCCGTCGTGCCTACATTTGACCCATCTTCTCAAATTCAACCCCGCAACCCCCGAAAACAAAATTAAACTATACACTAGTACAATTAAGCCCAGACTCATAATACTTAACTATGCTAAACACCAGGCACACATAACCCCTCAAAATTTAAATCATTTCGACGATCAACATAAAATGGAGTTCAAAAATCAAAATAAAATCAGTAAGATTTACGAATTAAACACGGCATTTAAACAATCTAAACCTATCATAATGGCCCAGCACTCATCAATACAATAAGCCCAATTGCATAAGAGAACAAATTTTTCAAAGTAGCCTTGGGGTTCATGAAAACCAACCTTTTATGCCGATCAAAGTTCTTTGAAATGCTAGGAGGTAATGTAATCCCAAGTCCAGGCACCAATTAATCAACAAAAATACTTTGAAGATGCGACAATTTTGGAAATATTAAGTAGGTGTGATTTTGAAAAGGTCGAGAGTGAGGGGAAATGAAGGGGTTGAAAATTTAAACCTATGGCTTATAAAAACTACACAGATCTCGCCCATTCGGCGACGTTAGTATTGCTCGCCAATCTACTCGCTGACACGCCGAGTGGTCACTTACCTCACCGAGTTTTACAGGACCTTCAGTCAAAGTAAGGGTCTAAACGGCGGTTTACATTAGGATCGCCGACCTGTTCGGCGATTCGCTGAATGGACTTTTAGTTCGTCAAACGCAATTTCCACACACTCTCCTAACTTTAACCTGCACAATTAACACACCATTATTTCTAGGACAAAAATAAAGCATTTAAGGCCTTGGGTTGCCTCCTAAGAAGCGCATTAGTTAACATCGTGACCTGACGCAAGTCCTTACTCACTCTCCATCATTGGGGTTGGCCCTAGTGTTACTAGGTAACCCAATTGTTCATTTGAGTGGAGAGGAGGCACTGTATAACTCAAAAGCGTCCTGATCAGCTGGATCGATCTAGAATGAGAGCCAATCATCTGATTCAACACTTCAATATTCTCATTTATTTCTTCCAACACGTGATCTTGGTCGGTGATCTTTTGGAGAATGATTTGTAGTGTGTCCTCGACACGATTGTGCTTCATGTCTCTAGACTTTTTCCGCTCATAAAGGGGTATGTACCACCCTTGACTTTTGCACTGGTCCTCCACCTCTGATATTTTGGTGGCCAAATCGTTCAACTGAGTTACCAGTAAGGTTAACTTGAAGTCCCTCTCGACTTCTTGATTTGTCTCAGCCAATTTGCTACAACTTCCCTCAGACAGGCTCAGGGTATTTGCCTACAACAACAACTCAAAGAAAAACAAAACTAAAAATAAAGTTAATAAATACGACTAAGAAGAACAAGAATTTTACTAAACCAAAAATTCTCAATAACACCACTCCCTGGCAACGGCGCCATTTTGATGTTTGCATAATCAAGACACAACTTCCAATTCAAGTGTCTACGATCGTACAATAGTAGAGTAACCCAATGGAGAGGTTTTGAGAATTAATAGAAAAATAAAATTAAGTTATAATTAGTCATATCTATAAACATTATCGAATATACACATACTAAATCTAAAGGGGTGACGCAAGCGTCAATTATTAATGGGGGGTTTTGTATTAATTAACAACTAAAAACAGCAAAAATATACGAAATGAGATAGAGAGACAGGATTATTGGGATGTGATAGGAATACAGGATAGACAAAATTATCGGGTACATGCTTTTGTTAGTAAAACTGTTGAGTATTTGTGACTAGGCTAGACTATAGTGGGGATAAATTCTCTCTCGAGCAACTTACCCCGAATCAACTCGGTTTCTCTTGAACAATGAGTTGCCGCATTAAGCACAGCCTCCGCCTTAGCCCATTCACTCTCTCGAACTGAATGTGTGGGAGAATGACTAGGATGCACTCTCTCGAGTTGAACCCATGTCGACCTTATACCACCGACAATCAATTTAGTAGTCTTAGTTTTACGACCTCTCTCTCGAGCAAGCCAAAAACACTAAGATGAAATCATATTTGCAACTACAGTTCCATTAAGTTCATACACAACTACTAAATGAAATCACATCTAAACAACAAATAAACCATCAACAAGCAAGAGCCAACAAATAATCTAACCCATATTCACAAAATCACACCCTAAGAATTACGTTTTAGATAGATGTAAAAGAGATAATTTATACCAATATCATTTTCCATCAACTGGGTATGAAGAATTAAGTCTTAAAACGCGTCAAGAGTGAAGAATCTTCAAGACCCAAGTCCAATTTCTTGGAGTTGAAACCCTTTGAATCTTCAAGGTCTTAGAACAAAGTCTTTAAAACCCTCTAAAACATAGACTCTCTTAAAAACTGTAAAAAGTTCTAATAATAATAGTCATTACGATCTAGGAATTTCAAAATAAGTATTTGTAGTGTTTGAAAATTTGTGCTACGGAGGGCCATTTCACGCAGTTAGTCAGGATCACCGATACACTTGGCAATCCGCCTTTTGGTCAATTTTATCGCCTTCTTGCTTTAGCCTTTAGCATTCTCGCATTTTGAGGCATTGGGCGATAGAAGTACAGCTTCACGGAACTGCTCAGCGATGCGTCGAATGCTCCTTTTCATCGCGGACTTGACCTTTTCCTTAGGGCGTAGCACACTAGAACAAAAGGCGATCTTCAGGCTGATCGGCGACTCGCCAACTGGTCTCGGCGATATTCAGGCCATCATTTCTTCGTTCTTTTCCGGCGCCTTGTTCTTTCTTGCCAAGTGGTGTCCATGCTTTGCCTTAAACTCTAAATACCTGAAACTTAAGGATTTTCATCAGATATTGAGACAAAATATACATTTGAGGACACTAATTCTATCAAAATATAACCCTAAATAAGTCCAAATTGTGGACTCATCACCCACCTCCATTTATCACCTTTTTCCAGCCAAACAACCCCCTAATTTCCTTCACTGTTTCAGCCACCAAATCAGTAGCAAACCAACGACCAAACCACAACCTTTCCCACCCCTTTTCACCATCGCCAAACCCAAAACAGCTACACCAAACCACCCCTTTTCTGGTGAAAATCAACCAGAAAACTAGCCAAACGTACAACAAAACCCCATCTCCATTCACTATTTTTCAAACCAAACCACCCTGAAATCCCAGACAATCGTGAGCTCTAAGCCCTAAAATTAGCCAACAAAACAAATCCAAAACCCCAACCCATTTGTTGCCTAGAAACAGCCGAGAGCCACCAGAGCTCGCAGTACTGCTCGACACCATCTCCGGCGAACATAAAACATCAACAGCAGCAACAGCTAAACAACATCAGACCCCTTCCCATTTCCGCCTTTTTGATTTTTTGTTTGTTTTGAAGGCCGCAGAAAACTCGAAGCTCACACCATCAGACACACATCGTTTCAACACTGATTCCGACAACAACAATGCCAACTCCGGCGAATAGCAACTCCTTCTCCGACAAAGCTTCAGCAATTGCGGTGACCTCTCCTTCGTTTGTTTGTCATTTTGTTTTTCTTTGCTTTTAATGAGTTTGTTATTTTTCTGTTATACATATAGATTCATTTACTGTTTATTGATTTTGCTAGAAAAATTATGCTTATATTTATATTAGCTTTGTTTGGATTTATTGATTTATGGGATTGTTAAGTTCTTTTTTTTTTCTTTTTTTCCTCTCTTTCTATTATGATTGTGAATTTATGTTTGTTTCTATTTTAAATGGATAGATTGTTGTTCCCTTTTGTTACTGTTTCTTTATGTTTTTCATGGATTCTGTGATTATTTTAGTTTATTATTTGTTTATGGCTATATTTTATTTTATTTAATTACGGTTGATGATGATTGTTTACATTATATTTTAGTTTATTATATTGTTAATATTTATGTATTTGAAACAAATTGTCTGTTAGTTTGAAAATTTTTGTTAAGAAATTACTTTGCCTTATCTAATAATACTTTTCATTGCAAGTTGTTTGCCACTATATTGGAATGTTATTTATTTTATTCTTTTAGGTAACATTATTAAACTTGTTTGAACATATATTTTAAATTGGCCGATGAAGAAATAACCGTCGATTTCTGAGACCTCCCATGTTAATAAGATGTGTTTTTATTTTTAATTTATTCTTTGATTCATTCATTTTTATTCATGTTAATTTATTACTAACACTTTTACAAAGTGTTTTTACAGGTACACAGAGTTGCTTTCCATTGAAGCTATTCGAATGAAGTTCGAATTATACTCTTTATTCATTATTTTGTATATATCGATGTTAGACAAACCTTAGGCCGTTTCTTATATTATTGTTTTATTTTATTATTTTGTGTATATTGGATATTTAGTATACTTGTATATTGTTTTTATGTTCTCCTCAATTTGAAAAAAAAATTAATTCAGTCGGGACCTACAATTGTGGATTTCAAAGGATGCCTAACATCTTCCCTTCGGAATAACTTGAACACCTTACCTAGAATCTATTGGTTTCGTAGATATTTCATGTAAGTTAATTTGTTAATTGATTTCCTAGTTTTCCTAAAAATTAGGTGGCGACCCCCTTTTAGCCCTTTACCCTTTTTAAAATTCTTTTATTATTTTAAATTTGAATAACTATTATTTTTTGGTGGGTAACCGCGACGTTGCGCCCTCTCAAAGAATGTCAACAAAATGGCGACTTTTCTTTTATTGTATTATATCTTGTATATTTTGTTGACTGTTTTTATATTGTACTTGTTGTTTATTCATTATTCATTTCATTGTATGTATAATTTCAATGCATTCATGGCATTTTCCAACATGTATGTAAAGTATATTAAATAACGGTTTTGTGAAACCATAATCAGGCTTTTTTATACTAAACTCTTTTCCGAAATGATCGACAATTTATTGGTTCGTCATGCGTCCAATGGTTGTCGTGAGTTTTAGCCTAAATTGTCTTCTTGAGTTCCAGGTCTTTCAAAAGCTACTCATGGTAACCTAGTTTTAGAATGTTCATAATCTCAGTCCAAACTTTATTCAAGCCAAAATCTGTTGGAACTACGTTTGACCATATTCCTACTTCAATGGGATACATAGGCCCCATAAGGGCTCGATCATGTTCCCCATAAGCTTTCCATTATTTTAAAGCAGAAATTGGGGAAATTTTTTTTAAGGAAGTCTCCAAATATTTCACAAAAGATATAGTTGTTACAAGATTGAATATCGGAAGTTGCTAAAGCTGAAAATGGGCAAAATTTTTAAGGAGAGCCCTCAAAAATTTCATCAAGGTTGTACTCAGATACCAGAATTTATGAGGCTTCACTCCGAGTTGATTTGTACCTTTTGCATTACTTTTTTGTACATAATGTTATATTCATTATATATCATGGATTTTATTTATCTTACATTCCATTGAAAAGGATGATTTTATTAGAAATTTTTAAGTTTGGGTTGTACGCCCTTCAATGTGAATCATTCATTTTTTTTATTTTTGTTTTTGTTACTTTTTCTTTAATTAATAAAAAAAAAGATATTTTGTTAAGTTGGGTTGTCCGCCTTTCAATGTAACTCATTAATTTTTTATTTTTTGTTACTTTTTCTTTAATTAATAAAAAATATTTTTGTTAAATTTGGATGGTCTGCCCTTCAATATGACTCACTGATTTCTTCATTTTTGTTAAGTTTTCTTTAAATATTAAAAAATATTTTTTGTTAATGTTGGGTTGCCCACCTTTCAATGTGGCTCATTGGTTTTTCATTCCCATTATTTTTCCTTTCAAAAATTCATTTGTTGTTCAAAATATAGGTTTTATGTCATATTTGAACGAACTATGCAAACCTAATTCTTATCAATGAGATACGTAGGCAGCCCTTCTAGGTTTCAGTATTCTTTATTCAAAATAGCTTTTATTTTCATTTCTTTTAATGTTTATATTTTTTAAATCATTTTTTTTGACTTGGTTGGTGTCAACACAGTTCAAGTGTCATGTGAAAAATAATTTGTACAATAGAGAAGATTGACTTTTTGTTAAATCATAGATTCTTATCGTACCTTTCATTCATACTTTTGTTACACTTGACAATATTCTCTTATATACATTCAAGATAAGAACAAAATGAGATTCATTATTTCATGTGCATTATGTGGTGCGTTTTGAGGTAAATTCAATTGTGTTTCGTTGTTGATCTAGAACTTGGCCTGAATGTTTGTTGAGGCGAAATTATGAATAAGGTTTGATTTGAAAAATGATTGTAGGCCTTCTTTGACCCGTTTGAGCCTTTCAAAGCCTACCAAATGACATCAACCCTTAGTATGTCCCCACTTTGAGCCTTAAGCATTTTCTTTGGATAACCACATTTTAGCTTATACCCTTTCTAAGTTCTTATACGCACTATCTCTTTTTGCCTGACTTTCTTGAGCACACTGAAGACGTGCAAGTTACAAAGAAGATTCAAAGTTCAAGATTTGTCAAAGACAAGAGTTATCAAAGTCCTTGAAAGTCAAAAATATAAAAATGACTTCAAAAGAAAAAAGAAAGAAGAAAGAATTCAAAATTTCCCACAAGTTTCAACAAAAGAAGAAGATTACTCCAAACAATCAGGAGAAAATTCAAAAGATGATGAGATGGGGAAAAGCTCAAACAAGCAAAGCTTCAAACGAAGTCCAAAAGTTCAAAGAGAATGGACAATAAAGAGAATCAAACGCTAAAAGCGTAACAAATGTTGAAAGCACAAATTCAGCGTAATGCTCAAGAAAGGATTAAGTCACTTGTATTCCAAATGACTATCCTACCCGTCCCTATGCCTACATTACAAGCTATTAACAAGACCTACATGATTTCATTTCAAATGTCCTCACATTAGTGGAGATTTACATGAAGGCCAAGCCTATGGTATCACAATTGCATGGGGTGAACATTTTTTCTGAGTGTGAGTGTGCTTTTCCAAATGTATCCAAATCAAAGTACTTTAAGGGCTCGTTTGGTCATGCGATATGGAATCATGATATGGTATCATTATATGGAATCATGAGATGAAATTGAAGTTTTGTTTAGATATGCGATATGGAATTTTTGTGTTGTATATTTTCTCATAAACATAAGAATCTCATAAGTTGTAAACTATTAAAATAGCCTCAATTGTTTATTCAATCTTATTAAATAAACAAAAATTTATAAAACTGCATAGTAAATTATTACAAAGCTATTTGTTCTCCATTTAAGTAATTGTTAACTTTAATTTAATAAAAAAATTGAACATAAATTGTAGTGTACTAGTCTTTAATATAATCATCCCGCATAGTACGAACAATTTCCTCATGTTGAACTTGCATTTCTCGATAATGTGACCAAGAAGATGAACCAACATTGTTACTTTGAGCCATTTGTTGGTCAATATCATCCGCAACTATATTGACCAACCTAACTTTCATATCAATTTATTAGAGTAAATGAAGAGATAACCTTTCACTCCATGTTCAAATAGATATAACTATAGTTGTAATAAATACAAAACGGTAGAAGTAATAAATTAAATGTTGGAGTAAATGAACATAATAAATTTATTACTCAACAATCAATTGGTGTGAGTTAAATTGACTATATGTTGGTGAGAATAATAAATTTTATGTCAGTGAGAATAATAAATTTTAAAAAGTAATGATGTGATTATAAATTTTAATTACATATGAAATAAATGGTTGGTAGATATAAATGTGGGGCTGTTTTAACAAAATATAAACTCGTGGATCAATTTTTGTATTAAAATATCTTAAATCATGATATGGAATTCTCATATAATTCCATATCATGATTTTTGGAGAATAGGGAAACATATCTCATGATATGGAATAATGAGATGGAATCAGCGTAAAATTGCATGTCCAAATGCTGATTCCATCTCACGATACCATATCGTGATATGGTATCGCATGGTCAAACGCCTACTAAATGTGTGCAAATTTGGACTTTTTTTGTAGTAAGGGCACTTGAAACATGATTTTAGGTCTAGTTCAAAGACTTTGTTTGTAGCAAGATGGACAAATCTTGTCGTTACTTGAGTACATTTGAGGTACCACTTGAATCCATAGAAATTACCTCAAAGTCAATCTCAGTTGAAAGAGAAAGAATTGTGAGAAATTTTTGTACAATACTATTGTTGGTGCTAACCAAGTTAAAATATGTTTCATTGTTCATAAAATAAAAATGGGTTGAAACCCACTTTTCATATTTGTTCATACCAACTTTGTGGACCGTTTCATTGTTGATGTTTGTCCAAACCAACTTTGTGGACCGTTTCATTGTTCATGTTTGTTCAAACCAACTTTGTGAACCGTTTCATTGTTGATACTTGTTCAAAGTAACTTTGTGGACTGTTTCATAGTTAAAACTGTAACTTTGGGTCGTCATACCCTTCAAAATGACATTTTTTTAAAATTTGAGTTGTCATACCTTTCAAAATTATATTCTCTTAAATTTGGGTAGTCATACCCTTTAAAATGACATTTTTTTAAATTTACATCATCATACCCATCAAAAAGACATCTTTTTAAATTTGGGTAGTCATACCCTTCAAAATGCATCTTTTTAAATTTGGGTAGTCATACCCTTCAAAATGACATCTTTTAAAAATTAATTTGTTATCTCAAATAAAATGATTCTTTTTCAAATTGGTTTGTCATGCCGTTCAATATGACACTTTTTATTTTGTTATTCTATATCAAATTGACATTTTTTTTATTCATGATGTTTTTAAGTTTGAATTGTTGCATTGGCTAATACCTTGTTAATATGAGGTCATGTTTGCATAATTTATGATGCATTTATGTTATATTTGTTGCAAACATTGTTATTGCAGATTTTGTAATACACCGTTCATGTTATGTTCAAGATTGGGTTGTCATCTCCCTTCAAATGGCATAGTAAGTTCAAGTTGGGCCGTCAGCCTTTCAAAGAGATACGTTAGGTTGTCACCTCGTTCAAAGTGACATGTTATATTCAAATTCGGTTCATCCGCCTTTCAAGAAACACGTTGGCTTGTTACCTCGTTCAAAGTGACATGTTATATTTAAATTGGCCATCTGCCTTTCAAAGAGACACTTGGGTCATCACATCCCTTCAAATGACATATTAAGTTCAAGATTGGGTTGTCACCTCGTTCAGAGTGACATGTTATATTCAAGTTGGGTTGTCCGCCTTTCAAGTTCAAATTTTGGTCATCTACATTTCAAGAGACGGGTTGGGTCGTCATCTCCCTTCCAGTGACACGTTAAGTTCAAGTTGGGTCGTTCGCCTTTCAAAAAGACACGTTGAATTGTCACCTCGTTCAAAGTGACATGTTATATTTAAATTGGGTCGTCTGACTTTCAAGAGACAGGTTGGGTCATCATCTCCCTTCCAGCGACACGTTAAATTCAAGTTGGGTCGTCCGCCTTTCAAAGAGACACGTTGGGTTGTCACCTCGTTCAAAGTCGAAAGTCATATTCAAATTGGGTCGTCTGCCTTTCAAGAGACATGTTGGGTTGTCACCTCGTTCAAAGTGACATGTTATTTTCAAATTGGGTCGTTTGCCTTTCAAGAGACATGTTGGGTCGTCATCTCCCTGCAAGTGGCACGTTAAATTCAACTTGGGTCGTTTGCCTTTCAAGAGACAAGTTGGGTCATCATCTCCCTTCAAGTGGCATGTTAAGTTCAAGTTGGGTCGTCTGCCTATCAATAGATGCATTGGGTTGTCACATCCTTCAAGTGACACTTCAAGTTCAAGATTGGGTTGTCATCACCCTTCAAAAGACATGTTAGGTTCAAGTTGGGTCGTCCGCCTTTCAAAGACACACATTGGGTTGTCACCTCATTCAAGTGGCATGTTATATTCAAATTGGGTCGTCTGCCTTTCAAGAGACATGTTGGATCGTAATCTCCATTCAATTGGCACGTTAAGGTCAAGTTGGGTCGTCTGCCTTTCAAGAGACAGGTTGGGTCGTCATCTCCCTTCAAGTGGCACGTTAAGTTCAAGTTGGATTGTCCGCCTTTCAAAGAGACACGTTGGGTTGTCACCTCGTTCAAAGTGACATGTTATATTCAAGTGGGTCGTCTGCCTTTCAAGAGATAAGTTAAGTCGTCACCTCGTTCAAAGTGACACGCTCTTCATATCATCCTCCTTTCAAAGAGGTACACTACCTTCATTGTGCAATTTTGAAATTAACATCGAAGGTATATGAATGTTGTTCTGTGTACAATTAATCCTTGCCTTTTGTTTGTTATTTTCAGCCCATTGGCGGATGTAGAGTATTGCTCAAAAGCTCTACTAACGTCTCATTTGTTTTGTTCAAAGTTTATCAAACCAAATTTGGGTTTGTCAACTTTGTTTGACCAAGATCTCTTTCATCGATCCTAATCAAACAAAGGGGCAAGTTGTTGACATCAAATTTTGGTCTGATATATCTAAAGTTAATATATTTTTTAAAATAGTTCAAAATACATGTTTTGTCATTTTAATGCAATTTGTTGATAATTATTATTGTTCTCAAAGCATTAGGATTTTTATCGGTTAAATCTATTTATATTTTTTTGCCAGAGCCGGTTGAATACGTTCAAATATATGTTCATTTTTTATAAAATCAATATTTTTGTTAAATTGCATTTTTTACATGTCATTGGTTACGTTCATTTCATTTTTCATATTCATTTTCTCTGTTACATTTGTTAATATTTATTTTGATATTTTTGCACAGTCCAGAAATTCATACTGATATAGATAATATTTTATACATAGATATTACATTAACCAGTGGTTTTGGCCCATGATTTAAAGATAGTGGTATTGTACTATTGATAGTTTTCAATGGATTTAAAGAATAGTTTGTTCATTAGGTTAAAGGGTAGTGGATAAGAATTTAGGGGTAATTTTTCATATTTTTTAGTCTAATTTTATTGTTCCTCATTTTTTCCGACAAGTAACCGGAGTTCCACCGGAATCCGGCGAGTCCACCTCCAAAACCCCCCTTTGTTTTCTCCCATTTTCTCCCACAAACAAAGCTCCACGAGCTCCGACCAAACTTATCAGCCCAACACTGCCAGATCTCCACCGATGACAACCAAAACCCACATCCGTTTATCACCTTTTTTGGGCCAAACAACCCCCATTTCCTTCACTATTTCAGCCACCAAATCAGTAGCAAACCAACGACCAAACCACCACCTTCCCCACCCATTTTCACCATCGCCAGACCTAAAACAGCCGCACCAAGCCACCCTTTTTCCGGCGAAAATCAACCAGAAAACCATCCAAACGTACAACAACAAAACCCCATCTACATTCTCTATTTTTCCGACCAAACCAACCCGAAACCCCAGACAATCGCGAGCTCTAAGCCCCAAAATCAACCAACCCAACAAATCCAAAACCCCAAACTCATTTGCTGCCCAGAAAGAGTTGCGTGCCACCAGAGGTCGCACAACTGCTCGACACCATCTCTGGCGAACATAGAACTTCAACAGCAACAACAACTACACAACACCAGACCCCCTCCCATTTCCCCCTTTTTGATTTTTTGTTTGTTTTGCAGGCCGCCAAATAGCTCGAAGCTCACACCATCAAACATGCATCGTTGCAACACCGATTCCGGTAACAACAACGCCAACCCCATCGAATAGTAATGCCTTCTCCGTCAAAGCTCCAGCAATTGCGGTGACCTCTCCATCCTGGGTTTGTCATTTTATTTTTCTTTGTTTTTAATGATTTTTGTTATTTTTCTGTTATACATTTAGATTCATTTATTGTTTATTGATTTTGCTAGAAAAATTATGCTTATATTTATAATAGCTTTGTTTGGATTTATTGATTTATGTGATTGTTAAGTTCTTTTCACTTTTTTTCTTTTTCCTCTCTTTCTATTATGATTGTGAATTTGTGTTTGTTTCTATTTTAAATGGATAGATTGTTGTTCCCTTTTGTTACTGTTCTTTATGTTTTTCATAGATTTTGTGATTATTTTAGTTTATTATTTGTTTATGGCTATATTCTATTTTATTTAATTACGGTTAATGATGATTGTTTTCATTATCTTTTAGTTTATTATATTGTTAATAATTATGTGTTTGAGACAAATTGTCTGTTAGTTTAAAATTTTTTGTTAAGAAATTAGTTTGCCTTATCTAGTAATACTTTTCATTGCAATTTGTTTGCTACTAACTTGGAATGTTATTTATTTTATTCTTTTAGGTAACATTATTAAACTTGTTTGAACATATATTTTAAATTGGCCGATGAAGAAATTACCGTCGATTTCCAAGTCTTCGCATGTTATTAAGTCGGATTTTTATTTTTAAGTTATTATTTGATTCATTTATTTTTGTTCATGTTTATTTATTACTAACACTTTTACTAAGTGTTTTTTCAGGTACACAGAGTTGCTTTCCATCGCAGTTATTCAAATGAAGTTCGAATGATACTCTTTATTCATTATTTTGTATATATCGATGTTAGGCAAATCTTAGGCCGTTTCTTATATGGTTGTTTTATTTTATTATTTATGTATATCGGATGTTTATTATACTTGTATATTATTTTTATCTTCTCCTCAATTTAAAAAAAAAATTAGTCAGGACCCACAATTGTGGATTTCGAAGGATGCCTAACACCTTCCCTTCAGAATAACTTGAACCCCTTACCTAGAATCTATTGGTTTCGTAGACATTTCTTTTAAGTTAATTTGTTAATTGGCTTCCTAGATTAGCTAAAAATTTGGTGGCAACTACCTTTTACCCTTTACCCTTATTAAAATTCATTTATTCTTTTAAAATTGAATAACTATTATTTTTTGGTGAGTCACCGCGACAATGCACTCTCTCAAAGGATGTCAACAGAATGACGACTCTGTTGGGGATATAGAGTTCGAACCATTATGAGTTCATTTTTTTCCAATTGAGGAGACTTTTCTTTTATTGTATTATATTTTGTATCTTGTATATTTTATTGATTGTTTGTATATTTCACTTGTTGCTTATTCATTATTCATTTAATTGTATCTATATTGTCAATGCATTCATGGCATTTTCCAACATGTATGTATAGTATATTAAACAACGATTTTACGAAATCGCAGTTGGGCTTTTTTAAACTCAATCCTTTTTTCAGAATGATCGGCAATTTATTGGTTCGTCATGCGTCCAATGGTTGTCGTGAGTTTCCGCCTAAGTTGTCCGCTTGGGTTCTCGGTCTTTCAAAAGCTACTCTTGGTAACCTAGTTTTAGAATATTCATAATCTCAGTCCAATCTTTATTCAAGCCAAAATCTATTGGAACTACGTTTGACCTAATTTCTGCTTCAATGAGAAACGCATGCGCCATAAGGGCTCGGTCATATTCCCCGTAAGCTTTCCATTATTTCAAAGCGGAAAGTAATGCAAATTTTTTTGAGGAAGTCTCCAAAAATTTCACAAAAGAGATAGTTGTTACAAGATTGACTACCGGAAGTTGCTAAAGCTGAAACATGGGCAAAATTTTTAAGGAATGCCCTCAAAAATTTCATCAAGGTTGTACTCAGATACCAGAATTTATGAGGCCTCACTCCGAGTTGATTTGTACATTTTGCATTAATTTTTTGTACATAATGTTATATTCATTATATATCTTTGATTTTATTTATCGTACATTCCATTAAAAAGGATGATTTTATTTGACAATTTCAAGTTTGGGTTGTACGCCCTTCAATGTGATTCATTCATTTTTTTTATTTTTGTTTTTGTGACTTTTTCTTTAATTAATAAAAAAATTTATCTTTTGTTAAGTTGGATTGTCCGTCCTTCAATGTGACTCATTAATTTTTTATTTTTTGTTACTTTTTCTTTAATTAATAAAAAAGATTTTTTGTTAAATTTGGGTGGTCTTCCCTTCAATATGACTCTCTGATTTTTTTATTCTTGTTAAGTTTTCTTTAAATATTAAAAAGTATCTTTTGTTAAATTTGGGTTGCCCGCCTTTGAATGTGGCTTATTGGTTTTTCATTCCCATTATTTTTCCTTTCAAAAATTCATTTGTTGTTCAAAATATAGGTTTTATGCCATATCTAAACGAATTACGCAAATATGACTCTCATCAATGAGATATGTAGGCAGCCCTTCTAAGGTTTGGTATATTCTTTATTCAAAAGATTCTTATAATTATTTCTTTTAATGTTTATATTTTTTGAAATCATTTTTTTTACTTGGTTGGTGCCAACACAGTTCATGTGTCATGTGAAAAATAATTTGTACAAAAGATTAACTTCTTGTTAAACCATAGATTCTTATGGTACCTTTCATCCATACTTTTGTTACACTTGACAATATTCTGTTGTATACATTCTAGATAAGAACAAAACCAAATTCATTATTTCATGTGCATTGTGTGGTAAGTTTTGAGTTAAATTCAATTGTGTTGCGGTGTTGATCTAGAACTTGGCCTAAATGTTTGTTGAGGCGAAATTATGAGTAAGGTTTGATTTTAAAAATGACCGTAGGTCTTCTTTGACTCGTTTGAGTCGTTCAAACACTACCAAATGACATCAACCCGTAGTATGTCCCCACTTTGAGCCTTAAGCATTTTCTTTGGATAACCACTTTTAGCTTATACCCTTTCTAAGTTCTTATACGCACTATCTCTTTTGGCCTGACTTTCTTGAGCACACTGAAGACATGCAAGTTACAAAGAAGATTCAAAGTTCAAGATTTTCCAAAGACAAAAGTTATCAAAGTCCTTGAAAGTTAAAAATATAAAAATGACTTCAAAAGAAAAAAGAAAGAATTGAAAAGTTTCCATAAGTTCAAACAAGCCAAGTTTCAACAAAAGAAGAAGATTACTCCAAACAATCTGGAGATAATTCAAAAGATGATGAGATGGGAAAAAGCTCAGACAAGCAAAGCTCCAAAATAAGTTCAAAAGTTCAAAGAGAAGGGAAAATAAAGAGAATCAAACACTTAAAGCGTAACAAATGTTGAAAGCACAAATTCAGTGCAATGCTCAAGAAATGATTAAGTCACTTGTATCCCAAATGACAATCCTACCCATCCTTAAACCTACATTACAAGATATTAACAAGACCTACATGATTTCATTTCAAATGTTCTCACATTAGTGGAGATTTACATGAAGGCCAAGCCTATGGTATCATAATTGCATGTGTTGAACATTATTTCTGAGTGTGAGTGTGCTTTTCCAAATGTTTCCAAATCAAAATACTTTAAATGTGTGCAAATTTGGACTTTTTTTGTAGTGAGGATACGTGAAACATGATTTTAGATCTAGTTCAAAGACTTTGTTTGTAGCAAGATGGACAAATCTTGTCGTTACTTGAGTACATTTGAGGTACCACTTCAATCCATAGGAATTACCTCGAAATCAATCTCAGTTGAAAGAGAAATAATTGTGAGAAATTTTTGTACAATACTCCAAGTTAAACTATGTTTCATTGTTCATAAAATAAAAATAGGTTGAAACCCACTTTTCTTATTTGTCCATACCAACTTTGTGGACCGTTTCATTGTTGATGTTTGTCCAAACCAACTTTGTGGACCGTTTCATCGTTGATACTTGTCCAAAGTAACTTTGTGGACTGTTTCATAGTTAAAATTGTATTTTTGGGTCGTCATACCCTTCAAAATGACACTTTTATAGAATTTGGGTTGTCATACCCTTCAAAATGATATTTTCTTAAATTTGGGTAGTTATACCCTCTAAAATGACATCTTTTTAAATTTGGATAATCATATCCATAAAAATGATATCTTTTTATGTTTGTGTAGTCATGATGAGTCCACAAATTGGACTCATTTAGGGATATATTTTAATAGAAATTGTGTCCTCAATTGCTTATTTTATCTCAATATCTGATGAAAACTCTTAAGTTTCAGATATTTGAAGTTTAAAGGAAAGCATGGACACCACGTAGCAAAAAGGGACAAAAAGGGTGAAAAGAACAAAGAAATGAAGGCAAGAGGATCGCCGAGTCCACTTGGCGAATCGCTGAAGGGTCTCACTTCACCTTTTGTTCTAGTATGCTGAGCATTGAAGGAAACGATCAAGTCGGCGGAGATAGGGAGTAGTCGATACATCGCCGAGAAGTTCTGTGAAGCAGTACTATGTCACCCAATGACCCAGAGCACGACGATGGTGAAGGCTAGTGCAAGACCGCGATGAACAAAGGGCAAATCCCCGAGTTTATCAGCGATTCCGACTAACAACGCCAAATGAATCGCTGCAGCACAAATCTATGAAAAATTATAAATACTAGTTAGAGTTGTACTTTTAAGAGTCGAACAATTATTATAATTTTCATATAGAAAAGTATTTTTTGATATTTTTACTCTGAGTTTGAGAGGGTTTTGAAGACTTGAAGATAAAAAGGGTTTCATCTCCAAGGATTTGGACTTGGGTCTTTTGGATTCTTCACTCTTGCCCTGTAAGAAGACTTAAATCTTCATACCCATTTGAATGCAAGCTCATTTAGGTATAAATTTTTATCTCTTTATGTGTGGCTAAAATCCCCAATTCTTGGGGTGTGATTTAGCCAATATGAGTTAAGATAATTGTTGGGTTTTATTTGCTGATAGTTTAATCGTAGTTTAATTATGATTTCGTTTAGTGGCTATGGATGAATTTAATGAATTTGTAGTTGCAAATACAAGTTTATTTATGTGTTTTTTACTTGCTCGAGAGAGAGAGGTCGTAAAACTAAGACCACTAGATTGATGGCCAGTGTGACTGGGTCGATATGAGGTTCAGCTCGAGAGAGTGAACCCTAGTCCCATGTCCATACACTCAGCTCGAGAGAGTGAGTGAGTTTAGGCGTATGTTGGTCTTCATGCGGCAAGTGGGTGTCCGAGAAAAATGCATTTGAAACGAGGTAAGTTGCGAGAGAGAGAGCTTATCCCATTTAAAGTCTAGCCTAGTCACAATTACTCTATGAGTCTTCTATCGAAAGCATGTACCTAATAATCTAGCTTAACCCGTATTCCCATCACATCCCAAGGATGCCCTCTCATTACTTAGAAACCCTTGTTTATTTTCCTGTTTTTACCTTACTTGTGACAAAACCCCACATTGTTAATTAACACTCTTGTGTCCCCCTTATAATTTACAATGTTTTTAATCGTTGATGTCTTTAGCTACGACTAGTTAAAACTAAATTTTATTTTTCTATTAATTCTCAAAACCACTCCCTTGGGAACGATCCCAACCCTTGGTTGGTAACTAAACTATTATACAATCGTAGACACTTGCATCAAAAGTTGTGTCTTAATCACACAAACATCAAAATGGCGCCACTGCCAGGGAGTGGTGTTATTTGAGAAGTTTTAACTTAATAAATTTTTTGTTTCTTAGTTGTAGTCTACTAATTTTATTTTATTTTTAGTTTCGTTTCCCATTGTGTTGTTGTTTTTAGTAATCAATCCAGATTATGTCTGGTAGAAATAGTGAACAACTAGATCTCTCTCTTTTATGGATGGTGTCTCTCAGGGATAAAATAATGAGTTTTAGACAAGTCGAGGGAGAATCCATTCATAAATTGTGGTTGAGATTCAAGGCACTCTTCCTGAAATGCCCAGCTCATGGAATCTTATAAAGTGTGCTGCTGGATTGGTTCTACAAAAGTCTTGGCTCGGAGAATAAAAAAATGGTGGACCAAATAGTACCTGGGGGGATCTCACGACTACCCTTTGCAGTAGTCACCCAACTCCTTGATCACATAGCAACGACTAACAAGGAGGCTGAGAAAGACCATACTCTGGCCAAACTGTTGACTCAATTAGATTTAGTGACCAAGAAAATTATGGAATTGGAAGCATCGGCTAAAAGAAAGGACCGGTATGTTCCACCTCACGAGCGTATGAAACCTAATGGAAGTGAGGACAGACAAATAAAGGAGATACTCTCACTCATGCTCAGTAAAGTCAAAGATCACGACAAAATGTTAAATGAGAACAAGGAGAATGTTATACTGCTAAATGAGATATATGCCTCCCAATTCATTGGAGACTCAATTGGGTCATGTGATGTTCCATATGTTTTTCACAAATCAAAACTAAGTGGAGAAGTCGTGCCACGACTATAACTAAGGCGCTTCTTGGGAGGCAATCCAAGGTTTTAGTCGATTTCAATTATTATGTAGAAAAATGGTGTGTTGATTTTGTAGGTTAAAATGAGGGAAGTGTTAAAAAGTGCATATTGGCGAGCTACAGGTCCAATCAGCGAATCATCAAAAGGTTCGGTGACCCCGAACCAGACCACCGTTAAACTCAAGACCAATTTACATTGGAGTCTGTAAAACTCGGCGAAGCAAGTGGCTCCTTGGCGAAAGGCTAAGTGGTTCGGCAATCCTGAATAATGTCGCCGAATAGGGGAAAACTGGACGGCTTCGCAGGCAAAAGGTTTAAAAGTTGAAAATCCATTCACTTTCCCCTCACTTTTTATCTGCCCAGACTCACACTTGCACTTTAGTTTGTATATATCTTGCATTTTTAGAGTATTATTAGTGTTGATTTGTGCTCGGGATTGGATTACATTGTCGCCTAGTGTTTCAATTTTCTCTTTGTCGACACCAAAGGTTGGTTTTCTATGCCCCGAGTTTATTTTATCAAAATCTATACTCATTTGCAATAGCATGATCTGGTTGAAGTGTTCTACTTCTCCCTGAGAGGATTAGATTGTTTACATGCATTATTTAATTTGATATCCTTGCTCGGGTAGTTGTGACTGTTTAATTCCCGTAATTGCATGCCTTAAACTAGATTAAAATTCGAGGGATTGTGTTTGAGTGTTATGGGTCTTACCTTAATTGTACTAGTGCATGTTTTGATTGTGTTTACGAGAGTTACTGGGTTGAATTCGAGAAGTTGGGCTGAAAATAGGCACGTTGGGCCGTTTGGCGAACTGGGTTGAGCTCGCCAAACCACTTGGTGATTCGCCTAATATCCCCCTCTCGCTTTTGATTTCGTGTTATATTTGATGATTAATTTTGTAATTTTCGGCGAGAAACTTGATGTCCCAGAAAGCATTTGATAACTCGCTGACAGTTTTCTCTTTCGCCCTTTATCTGCACCCCTGAACCTTTATGCACTTAAACTTTCGGTGGACCTGTCCTGGTTCGTCGAAAACTATCGGCGACCCGCCAAAGATGTTCCCCTTTCACCTTCTTGCTAGAGTTTTAGAGCTAATTCCTTTGGCGAGTCTGATCTAGCTCGCCTATGAAATTCGGCGATTCACTATTTGGTTTGGCGAGTTTGTCTACATAAGTTCTGCTTTGCTTTTGTTTTAGTTTTTCTAACTTCTCTTCAAGACTTTGCAGGCATGACTAAACCAAAAGTTGTGGAAAGAATAAAACCAGCCCAAGAGAAGTCAAAAGTGAGTGCGATAAATGAGGAGACAACTACGTCGAAAGGCAAAGCTACGAAACTGACCACAACTACTAGGAAAGGCAAGGGCAAAAGGCCCACTTCCGCCAAGAAGACCATTACCCTGGACCCTAATATTCCATATGGGCCACGGGATTTTGTAGAGCGGTGCATATCTTTCTGGCAAACACACACTCAACAAACCGTGGTGAATTCGGTACCGTTGTTCCCCCTGAGGTGACTTCGGGCACTGATGCCCATATTTAGAGTACTACATCAGGCACTGAGGCCCAGACAGATGGAGCGACTGCTTAGGTATGATCCCTTATTTACCTCCCTCTTGGTCTTCCTTTAATTTACATTCTGGATATTTTCTTAATTGCATTTGAGGACAAATTGTTTTTATTTGTGGTAGGGTGAGGCCCACCTTTGTGTGTTATTTGATGTTTGTATTTTATTTATATTTGGGTTGTTCTGTTTAAAATTGTGTTAAATACTGTTTTTTTTTTATGTTTGAGCTTATGATCTTTTTATTTTAAATTGCAAAATAATTTGGACCCTTCCAATTTTTTTTTATTTTTCACATATCTTCGCCACCCTCTATAATCTCTTGAATGTAGCTATTATTTTGCAAAAATTAGAGTCTCGATTCCAATCAATACCGATGACTTGAATAGTGCTCTCAATCGAACGAACATGAATGTACGACTATGATGAGGCCAAATGAAGTTGCATAGACAATATGTGAACTCTTTGCATCTCGTTGTGATTAGTTATTTATCAAATCGATTCTCTTGTGATGATTATTGCACACTAACGAAAGTGTGGAGTCTTGTTTGACTTATAGTATCAATGACTAGTATGATGAGCTTACGTGTGAACCATGTATGATAGATCCTAGAATTTGCCCCGTTGGTCCGGTCAACTGAGTGATGCTATCTCTTGATATGATCTTAGGCAACTTCTACAAGTGTGAGTCAATTTGACATATACCTCTTTTGTGACCTACCTTGTGAGCGTATGATTCTCTCTTGAACACCCTTTGAGACCTACCCTTCTTTGGAAGAAACTTGATGAAAACTAGACCTTTCTTAATCCATTACCTATTATCCTCTTGAATTGTGGTTAATTAAATAGCCAAAGCCTAAGTTGGAAGTGTGGTGAAAAAGAAAAAGGGAAAGTCAAGAAGTGCAAGGAAAGTCTCTTTTAACCCATGGTGTTGAGAAAAAAAAAATAAGAGAAAAAGAAAGGAAAAGAATGAAAAAGAAAGTTGTGGAATAAAGTACCAAAGAAATAGGGTTTCGAACAATCCATGGGAAGCGAATAATAGGATGACCTATGATGCACTAATGAAAATGATGAAGGAAAAAGAAAGGAAGTATTGAGAGCACCACATTTCAGGAGGATAAAAGTCACTGAACCTAAATGACCATACCTTTGCACTCAGCCCCGTTACAAACCTTGTTAAGACCTTTGTGATCTTGAGAAAGTCGAAACAAATGTTGATTGGAAAATACGGGCAAACCTATGGGTGAAAGCATGCATTGTGTTTATCTTTGTGAGTGTGAGCGTTGCATCTGATTCCTGAACTTTAAATTGATTATACCTTTGCGTGTGAAAATGGAATCATCATTTGTGTGAAGGCATTCGAAGGCTTTTGTTGAGCTTGAACTTGTATTTGAAGCAAGTATTGCAAGCTTGAGAATCTTTGGTAATGGTGTGTCACAACTTGAATCTTTGAGTACATAATTGATCCTTGCATAAGTAAATTGAGTCTTGTTGTGTACATTCATAATTGAGTCTTGTGTAGCACTTTTGAAACATCATATTTGAACGGCTAAACTTGAGTTTGCTTGAGGACAAGCAAAAGTTTAAGTTGGGGTGTTGATGAGTCCACAAATTCGACTCATTTAGGGCTATATTTTAATAGAAATTGTGTCCTCAAATGCTTATTTTATCTAAATATCTGATGAAAATTCTTAAGTTTCAGTTATTTGAAGTTAAAAGGAAAGCATGGACACCACATAGTAAAAAGGGACAAAAAGGGTGAAAAGAACGAAGAAATGAAGGCCTGAGGATCGCCGAGTCCACTTGGCGAATCGTCGAAGGGTCTCACTTCGCCTTTTGTTCCAGTGTGCTGAACCCTAAAGGAAAGGATCAAGTCGGCGGAGATAGGAAGCAGTCGGCGCATCACCGAGATGTTTTGCGAAGCAGTA
The DNA here is from genome assembly GCF_019186545.1 of Solanum stenotomum. Lineage (NCBI taxonomy): Eukaryota > Viridiplantae > Streptophyta > Magnoliopsida > Solanales > Solanaceae > Solanum > Solanum stenotomum. The sequence continues at coordinate 49,022,629 of NC_064289.1, read as the reverse complement.
CCATGTCACCCAATGACCCAAAGCATGACAATGTTGAAAGCTGGTGCAAGGCGGCGATGAACTACACCAAAAGGCGAATGCCGAGTTGATTGGCGATTCCAACTAACGATGCTGAATGATTCGCTGCAGCACAAAAACTATAAATACTAGTTAGAGTTGTAGTTTTAAGAGTCGAACAATTATTATAATTTTCATATAGAATAGTACTTTTTGATATTTGTACTCTGAGTTTGAGAGGGTTTTGAAGACTTAAAGAAAAAGAGAGTTTCATCTCCAAGGATTTGGACTTGGGTCTTTTGGATTCTTCACTCTTGGCCTGTAACAAGACTTAAATCTTCATACCCATTTGAATGCAAGCTCATTTAGTTATAAATTTCTATCTCTTGATGTGTGGCTAAAAACCCCAATTCTTGGGGTGTGATTTAGCCAATATGGGTTAAGATAATTGTGGGGTCTTGTTTGCTGATAGTTTAATCGTAGTTTAATTGTGATTTCGTTTAGTGGTTGTGGATGAATTTAATGAATTTGTAGTTGCAAATACAAGTTTATTTATGTGTTTTCGACTTGCTCGAGAGAGAGAGAGGTCGTAAAACTAAGACCACTAGATTGATGGCCAGTGTGAGTGGGTCGACATGAAGTTCAGCTCGAGAGAGTGAACCCTAGTTCCATGTCCACACACTCAGCTCGAGAGAGTGGGTGAGTTAAGGCGTAGGCTGGTCTTCATGCGGCAAGTGGGTGTCCGAGGGGAAGACATTTAAAACGGGGTAAGTTGCTCGAGAGAGAGCTTATCCCCTTTAAAGTCTAGCCTAGTCACAATTACTCTATGAATCTTCTATCAAAAGCATGTACCCAATAATCTAGCTTAACCGTATTCCCATCACATCCCAAGGATGCCCTCTCATTACTTAGAAACCCTTGTTTATTTTGTTGTTTTTACCTTACTTGGGACAAGACTCCCCATTGTTAATTGACACTCTTGTGTCCCCCTTTTAATTTACAATGTTTTTAATCGTTAATGTCTTTAGCTACGACTAGTTAGAACTACATTTTATTGTTCTATTAATTTTCAAAACTACTCCCTTGGGAACGATCCCAACCCTTGGTTGGGTTACTAAACTATTGTACGATCGTAGACACTTGCATCGGAAGTTGTGTCTTGATTACGCAAACATCAAGTCATACCCTTCAAAATGCATCTTTTTAAATTTGGGTAGTCATACCCTTCAAAATGACATCTTTTAAAAATTAATTTGTTATCTCAAATAAAATGATTCTTTTTCAAATTGGTTTGTCATGCCGTTCAATATGACACTTTTTATTTTATTATTATATTTCAAATTGACATTTTTTTTATTCATGATGTTATTAAGTTTGAATTGTTGCATTGACTAATACCTTGTTAATATGAGGTCTTGTTTGCATAATTTATGTTGCATTTATGTTATATTAGTTGCTAGCATTGTTATTGCAGATTTTGTGATACACCGTTCATATTAAGTTCAAGATTGGGTTGTCATCTCCCTTCAAATGGCATATTAAGTTCAAGTTGGGCCGTGCGCCTTTCAAAGAGACACGTTGGGTTATTACTTCATTCAAAGTGACATGTTATATTTAAATTGGTTGTCCGCCTTTCAAAGAGACACGTTGGATCGTCACATCACTTCAAATGACATATTAAGTTCAAGATTGGATTGTCACCTCGTTCAGAGTGACATGTTATATTCAAGTTGGGTCATCCGCCTTTCAAGGAGACATGTTGGGTTGTCACCTCGTTCAAAGTGACATGTTATATTCAAGTTTGGTCGTTCGCCTTTCAAAGAAATAGATTGGGTTGTCACCTCGTTCAAAATGACATGTTATATTCAAGATTGGATTGTCATCTCCCTCCAAATGGCACGTTAAGTTCAAGTTGGGTCGTCCGTCTTTCAAAGAGACATGTTGGGTTGTCACCTCGTTCAAAGTGACAAGTTAAATTCAAATTGGGTCGTCTGCCTTTCAATAGACACGTTGGGTTGCCATCTCCCTTCAAATGGCACGTTAAGTTCAATTTTTTGTCATCTACCTTTCAAGTGACATGTTGGGTCCTCATCTCCCTTCAAGTGGCACGTTAAGTTCAAGTTGGGTCATCCGCCTTTCAAAGAGACACGTTGGGTTGTCACCTCGTTCAAAGTGACATGTGATATTCAAGTGTGTCGTCTGTCTTTCAAGAGACAAGTTAAGTCGTCACCTCGTTCAAAGTGACAAGTTATTTACATCCTCCTCCTTTCAAAGAGGTACACTACCTTCATTGTGCAATTTTGAAAGTAACATTGAAGGTATATGAATGTTGTTCTGTTTACACTTAATCCTTGTCTTTTGTTTGTTATTTTCAGCCCAATGGCGGATGTAGAGTATTGCTCAAAAGCTCTACTAACGTCTCAATTTGTTTTGTTCAAAGTTTATCAAACCAAATTTGGGTTCGTCAACTTTGTTTGACCAAGATCTCTTTCATCGATCCTAATCAAACAAAAGGGCAAGTTATTGACATCAAATTTTGGTCTGATATTTCTAAAGTTAATATACTTTTAAGTATTTTATTTTTTAAATAGTTCAAAATACATGTTTTGTCATTTTAATGCAATTTGTTGATAATTATCCTTATTCTCAAAGTATTAGGATTTTTATCCGTTAATTATGTTTATATTATTTTTTCACAGCCGGTTGAATACGTTCAAATATTTGTTCATTTTTTATAAAATCATTATATATGTTAAATTACAGTTTTTACATGTCATTGGTTACATTCATTACATTTTTCATATTCATTTTCTCTGTTACATTTGTTAATATTTATTTTGATATTTTTGCACAGTCCAGAAATTCATTCTGATATAGATAATATTTCATACATAGATATTTTTATTAACTTGTGGTTTTGGCCCATGGTTTTAAGATAGTGGTATTGTACTATTGGTAGTTTTCAATCCCCTATTTAAAGAATAGTTTGTTCATTAGGTTAAAGGGTGGTGGGTAAGAATTTAGGGGTAATTTTTTCAGATTTTTTAGTCTATTTTTATTGTTCCTCATTTTTTACGGCAAGTAACCGAAGTTCCACCGGAATCCGGCGAGTCCACCACCAAAACCCCCCTTTGTTTTCTTCCATTCTCTCCAGCAAAAAAAGCTCCATGAGCTCCGACCAAACCCATCAGCCCAACACTGCCAGATCTCCACCGGTGACAACCAAAACCCACCTCCGTTTATCACCTTTTTCCGGCCAAACAGCCCCCCTAATTTCCTTCACTGTTTCAGCCACCAAATCAGTAGCAAACCAATGACCAAACCACCACCTTTCCCACCCCATTTCACCATCGCCAGACCCAAAACAGCCGCACCAAACCACCCATTTTCCGGCGAAAATCAACCAGAAAACCAACCAAACGTACAACAACAAAACCCCATCTCCATTCTCTATTTTTCCGACCAAACCACCCCGAAACCCCAGACAATCGCGAGCTCTAAGCCCCAAAATCAGCCAACCAAACAAATCCAAAACCCCAAACCCATTTGCTGCCCAGATACAGCCGCGAGCCACTAGAGCTCGCACTACTGCTTGACACCATCTCTGGCGAACATAGAACTTCAACAACAACAACAGCTAAACAACACCAAACCCATGTCCCTTACCCCCTTTTTGATTTTTTGTTTGTTTTGTAGGCCGGCAGAGAGCTCAAAGCTCACACCATCAGACACGCATCATTGCAACGCCGATTCCGGCAATAACCACGCCAACTCCGACGAGTAGCAATGCCTTCTCTGGCAAAGCTCCAATAGTTGCGATGACCTCTCCTTCGTGGGTTTGTCATTTTATTTTCTTTGTTTTAAATGATTTTTGTTATTTTTCTGTTATACATATAGATTCATTTACTGTTTATTGATTTTTCTAGAAAAATTATGCTTATATTTATATTAGCTTTGTTTGGATTTATTGATTTATGTGATTGTTAANCTCTCCAGCAAAAAAAGCTCCATGAGCTCCGACCAAACCCATCAGCCCAACACTGCCAGATCTCCACCGGTGACAACCAAAACCCACCTCCGTTTATCACCTTTTTCTGGCCAAACAGCCCCCCTAATTTCCTTCACTGTTTCAGCCACCAAATCAGTAGCAAACCAACGACCAAACCATCACCTTTCCCACCCCTTTTCACCATCACCAGACCCAAAACAGCCGCACCAAACCACCCATTTTCCGGTGAAAATCAACCAGAAAACCAGCCAAACGTACAACAACAAAACCCCATCTCCATTCTCTATTTTTCCGACCAAACCACCCCGAAACCCCAGACAATTGCGAGCTCTAAGCCTCAAAATCAGCCAACCAAACAAATCCAAAACCCCAAACCCATTTGCTACCAAGATACAATTGCGAGCCACTAGAGCTCGCACTACTACTTGACACCATCTCCGGCGAACATAGAACTTCAACAAAAACAACAACTAAACAACACCAGACCCATTTCCCTTTCCCCCTTTTTGATTTTTTGTTTGTTTTGCAGGCCGCCAGAGAGTTCAAAGCTCACACCATCAGACACGCATCGTTGCAACGCCGATTCCGGCAATAACAACGCCAACTCCGACGAGTAGCAATGCCTTCTCTGACAAAGCTCCAACAGTTGCGATGACCTCTCCTTCGTGGGTTTGTCATTTTATTTTTCTTTGTTTTTAATGATATTTGTTATTTTTCTGTTATACATATAGATTCATTTACTGTTTATTGCTTTTGCTAGAAAAATTATGCTTATACTTATATTAGCTTTGTTTGGATTTATTGATTTATGTGATTGTTAAGCTCTTTTTTCTTCTTTACTTTTTCCTCTCTTTCTATTATGATTGTGAATTTACATTTTAAATGGATAGATTGTTGTTCCCTTTTGTTACTGTTTCTTTATGTTTTTCATGGATTTTGTGATTATTTTAGTTTATTATTTGTTTATGGCTATATTCTATCTTATTTAATTACGGTTAATGATGATTGTTTCTATTATCTTTTAGTTTATTATATTGTTAATATTTATGTGTTTGAGAAAAATTGTCTGTTAGTTTGAAATTTTTTGTTAAGAAATTAGTTTGCCTTATCTAGTAATACTTTTCATTGCAATTTGTTTGCCACTATATTGGAATGTTATTTATTTTATTCTTTTTGCTTATATTATTAAACTTGTTTGAACATATTTTTTAAATTGGCCGATGAAGAAATTACCGTCGATTTTCAACGCCTCCCATGTTAATAAGATGAGTTTTTATTTTTAAGTTATTCTTTGATTCATTCATTTTTATTCATGTTTATTTACTAGTAACAATTTTATTAAGTGTTTTTACAGGTACACATAGTTGCTTTCCATTGAAGCTATTCGAATGAAGTTCGAATTATACTCTTTATTCATTATTTTGTATATATCAATGTTAGGCAAACCTTAGGCCATTTCTTATATTAATGTTTTATTTTATTATTTGTGTATATTGGATGTTTAGTATACTTGTATATTGTTTTTATCTTCTCCTCAATTTGAAGAAAATGAATTCAGTCGAAACTCACAATTGTGGATTTCAAAGGATGCCTAACACCTTCCGTTCGGAATAACTTGAACCCCTTACCTAAAATCTATTGGTTTTGTAGACATTTCTTTTAAGTTAATTTGTTAATTGGTTTCCTAGTTTTCCTAAAAATTAGGTGGTCACTCCCTTTTACCCCTTTACCCTTTTTAAAATTCTTTTATTCTTTTAAAAGTGAATAACTATTATTTTTTGGTGAGTCACCGCAACATTGCACCCTCTCAAAGGATGTCAACAACACCTTTATGCATCGTTCATTCTATACAACGAATGTCAAGACCCAATGAAACTCCCCATTACAATTCACAAGGACATGAACCTCATCTGTGAGGTGCCAAGGCAGTCCAACAGGTATACCAAACCCTTTGATAGTGCCAACGATTTTATACTCATTTTCAGGAACAACACTGGCATTGTCAATGTATGTTTTGAAAAAATAATTAGTAGTGGAATATCGATATTTAGAATGACTCTATTAATTCGACTTCTTCCGCAAATAGTATAAAATGACATCCACATGCTGCACATATGCATAAACAAGTGCATTTATGTATCAATTTATTTGTATGTATTCATGTCTTAATCAAAAGATAAAATTGGGCATGGATTTACCTCATCAACCAACACTTATTGGGTTGAGACATTACGTAGAACCAGTCCTTCTTCTTTGGAAATGCAACTACAAAATCAAGTTGTTTGAACTCAAGATTCAAGAAATTGGCTAAGTAGTGATTGTCCTTGTCTCTTCTGCAATTGTGTAATCATTATAAATAATTATTTAGTGGACAACAAGAAAAAAATACTAATAATAGTTGAACGACTTTACTTTTTTACATGATGCTTGTAAAAACCCTCGTTTATCCATTGCGAGAAGGATGACATTAGTTCAGTTGGACCCTCGCCGTCAATGTTAAAACATTCAAATGGATATTGTTGCTTCACATCACAACTGACGACTTTCTTCTCTTTCTCTTTCGCTTTCTTTTTCACTTTCTCCTCCTCATTTTCCTCCTCCTCCTCCTCCTTCTCATTCTCCTTCTCCTTGCCTTTTGGGGTTGAGTGTGATACTGGAGCAATAGTCATTGATTTTTTTCTTTTACTAATTATAGATAGTGATTGGATAATCGATTTTTTCAACCTCCTACACTTCAAAGGCTGTGAAATCTTCTTGGATGTATGTACATCAATATTATAAGTCATTTCATTAAAAATATTAGTGAGTTCTTTAACACGACTAATCAAATAATCATGTTGCTACTCACATTTTTCGCATAGACAAGAAGAGCATTTGATGTTAGAAGAGGAAGCAACACCAACAAAAGATTGAGTTGTTGTCATAGATGAAACTTCTTGCATTAGTTGATCTACAAGGTAAATAAAAAAAGGTTGAGAGTTTACAATTGATTATAAAATAATAATGGGTAGCAATTTATACTTATGTTGCCACAGATGGACATTATGTTGCCATAGATAAATCTTCGTTCCCACAGATGAATCTTCTGTAGCCACAGCTGAATCTTCTGTTACTACAGATGACCATTTTGTTGCCCTAACGCATATGTGATATGTTCCAACATATGATAACTCTGTTGGAATATGTACCAATATATCACTAAAATATAGCAACATACGACACATCTTTCAACAAATGAAATATATGTTGGACAACTGAACAAGACTAATTTCTAAAGTCATATGAACAAAATGGTCACAAAAAGAACAATAAAAAACGACTCTCCACTGAATGTTAACAATACATATACATTTCCTCAAAATTAGGGCTTTTTTTTGGATTTGTTGATTTTCTTTCAAAAACAATAAATAATAGGTACCATTACACCATTGTTCAATTTTCACATCTATAGAACGATTTATTGTTCATTAACCCAAAAAAAAGACTTAGTATCAAGAATGTAAGGTTCGAAAATTGTAAAATTTTTCAAAAAAATGACTTACCCATTTTAAGTTGAACACGATCTTCAGTTCAGAAAGAGGAGAGAGTCACGATCAGAGATGAGGAGGAAGATAAGATAATGGAGAGAATATTTGTTTTGACAGTCGGATTTTCGAATTTTCTAAGGAAGAAGAAGAGAAGAGAGAACGTTGGGAGGAGAAGAGAAAATTCTATTTTCTTTTACTTTTTTTAAAAAAATGATTTAGATCGAATTATAAAAGTTGAAAAATGAATGTTTTTATTTTATTTTATAAAAGATTAGAAATTTTTTAAAATGTTAATTTGGTCCCAAATTTACTTAATTACATTTTAAAATGAATTTGACTATTTCTTGATCAAACTGTCACAAAAAACAAAACCCTAACTTAATTGACACATTTCATTTAATTTTCTCATTTCAGGGATAAATTTTTTTAGATGGTTTATTCACAAAAAAAGAAGAGGTTTTCATTGTTTATTATTTTTCCCGTGATCACCGGAGCTCCACCAGTCCTCCACCAACAACCCCTTAATGTCTCCCTTACTTCCATTTCCCAGCAGTCAAACGATTCCCTTTTCCGGTGAAATCTAGCCAAAGACACAGACCCATTAGCCCAACACTGCCAGATCTCCACCGGTGACAACCAAAACTCCTTCTCCGGCGAAAATCAACAAGAAAACCAGACTGGAACCACCAGTAAACTCCTTCTTTTCCGACCAGTAACCAGAGCCACCATTGCTCCTCCCATCTTCTTCCTTCTCCACGCCACCAGACCTCCAAAACCCCACCGGAAAACAACCAACTCGACCCCACACAACCACCACCACCGGAATTCGACGAAACAGCAACCAAAACGAAGCTCCGACAGCGAGCAACCAACAAAACCCATTTCGAATTTGGCTGGAAAACTTATCTCCAGTGAGCCTCTTTTATTCTTTACATTTAATTAATATTTGTCTTGTACTTCGTTTGTTAAGTAATTTTATTCACTAAGTTTTGTTATTGATTCAAATGTTGAGTGGCTTGTTCTTATTTAATTTTTTTTTTTTTTTGTTTAGAATATTAACTTTGATTGTTTTGTACTTCATTTTGGATGATTCACTGATTGATTTTACATATTTTCTTTCATAGTGTGGAGTAGTAATTGTTAATTGTTCATTTTTTCATAATCTTAACTTCTTCATTTTGTGACTTGTTCATATTTTCATGAAGCTCTGTTTTTATTTTTTTTATGTTCATTTTGGTATCTTTCAGTTGATATCCATTTGTTTTATTTTTATTATATATTTTATTCGTTTTGCTTTATAGTGTATATTTGGCTGCTCCTAATTTACTGAAATGATTGTGTTTTAAGGATTTTTAGCAAGTTGGTGTGTTTCTGTTTTGGTTATTATATAGTTACTAGTAAAATTACCCGCGCTTCGCGCGGGAATTTAATATCACGGAATTTATAAATAATACTTAAAACCTATCAGACATTAAAACTAAAACACTATATTATCTTACATACAAGATTACGTAGTAACAAACATTAATAATGAAAAGGAAAATGAAAATCATTACATCTTATCATTTAGCCTTAATAACATAAGCATAAATTATAAATTAATGATTGTAAAAATACATACCAGGATTTGTAACATAAGCAATAGTGTCAGTGAGCCACTCAACATGAGCAAAGTATACAAATATTTAATTGTGAAGAAGAAGAAGTAGAGGAGGAGGAGGTTCAGAATTTTCGTTGTGCTAAATGAGAGAAAATCCCTATATTTATAGACAACAAATGGTAGTGTAGACAAATGTTTATTGTGTCTTATCAGAAATATTACAACTATTTGGAAAAGTTGCAAGCCTTCGGAAATGTCACAACCTTTCATAAAAGTCGCAACTCTTCATAAAAGTTGCAACTCTTCATAAAAGTCGCAATTGTTCATAAAAGTTGCAACTCTTCATTAAGTCGCAATTCTTCATAAAAGTCGCAACTTTTCATGGAAAGGANAGCCTCTTTTATTCTTTACATTTAATTAATATTTGTCTTGTACTTCGTTTGTTAAGTAATTTTATTCACTAAGTTTTGTTATTGATTCAAATGTTGAGTGGGTTGTTCTTATTTAATTTTTTTTTGTTTTTTTTTTTGTTTAGAATATTAACTTTGATTGTTTTGTACGTCATTTTGGATGATTCACTGATTGATTTTACATATTTTCTTTCATAGTGTGGAGTAGTAATTGTTAATTATTCATTTTTCATTATCTTAACTTGTTCATTTTGTGACTTGTTCATATTTTCATGAAGCTCTGTTTTTGTTTTTTTTATGTTCATTTTGGTATCTTTCAGTTGATATCCATTTGTTTTATTTTTATTATATATTTTATTCGTTTTGCTTTATAGTGTATATTTGGCTGCTCCTAATTTACTGAAATGATTGTGTTTTAAGGATTTTTAGCAAGTTGGTGTGTTTCTGTTTTGGTTATTATATAGTTACTAGTAAAATTACCCGCGCTTCGCGTGAGAATTTAGTATCACGGAATTTATAAAATAATACCTAAAACCTATCAGACATTAAAACTAAAACACTATATTATCTTATATACAAGATTACGTAGTAACAAACATTAATAATGAAAAGGAAAATGTAAATCATTACATCTTATCATTTAGCCTTAATAACATAAGCATAAATTATAAATTAATGATTGTAAAAATACATACCAGGATCTGTAACATAAGCAATAGTGTCAGTGAGCCACTCAACATGAGCAAAGTATACAAATATTTAATTGTGAAAGAAGAAGAAGTAGAGGAGGAGGAGGTTCAGAATTTTCGTTGTGCTAAATGAGAGAAAATCCCTCTGTTTATAGACAACAAATGGTAGTGTAGACAAATGTTTATTGTGCCTTATCAGAAATGTTACAACTATTTGGAAAAGTTGCAACCCTTCGGAAATGTTACAACCTTTCATAAAAGTCATAACTTTTCATAAAAATCGCAACTCTTCATAAAAGTCGCAATTTTTCATAAAAGTTGCAACTCTTCATTAAAGTCGCAACTCTTCATTAAAGTCGCAACTCTTCATAAAAGTCGCAACTTTTCATAAAAGTCGCAACTTTTCATGGAAAGGAAGGCTAATTCTGTAAATAAATAAATTAAAAGAAAATTCTGGTTTGTGGTGGCGCCACGTAGGCGTGCCTAATATGATTGATATTATGTTGTTATCTTACTTAGTTGTTTCAAGTTATTTTATTTTATCCTTTGTTAGTGTAATATTAATTTTATGTTTGGAAATATTATAAGTTTTAAATTGGCCAATGAAAAAAATCTCTCCGTCGGTTTTTGAGGCCTCTCCATTTTAAAAGACGAAAATTTAGTTTGTGTTTTTATTCCTTATATGTTAAAATGGCCGATGAAGAAATTACTGTCGATTTCCAAGGCCTCTCATGTTAATAAGACGAGTTTTTATTTTTAAGTTATTATTTGATTTATTCATATTTATTCATTACTAACACTTTTACTGCAGTTATACTTTATATGTTAAAATGGTCGATGAAGAAATTACCGTTGATTTCCAAGACCTCTCATGTTAATAAGACGATTTTTATTTTTAAGTTTTATTCTGAATGATAATTTTGTTCTAAGCATTTTTGCACCTTTTGACATAAAGCCGTGAATGAAGACTACTAAAGTATGATGGGACAAGTAATAAACTGCAGTTATACTTAATAAACCATACTCCAACATGTATAGTTTACTTTTTGCAATACTGATGTGCCTATAGCTCCCTCCCATTAGTTTCAAATTGCAAAACAAGGTCTTCTGCATGTTCAGGGGAGTTGTTGACTTATCATCTTGATATGCTTTGTTTTTTTTTTCTTGATGACCGTGGTGTCCGGGCCAGTTCTCACACACTTCGACTAATTCCACGGAATACCTATCACCTCCCACCAACAATAGGTACCAAGTAACTCTGTCCTCTAAGGCTAGGGTAGATGGGAAGAATCACCTAGTGTTTTTGTCTCTGTTGAGATTCAAATTTGAGACCTCATAGCTCTCAACGACTTCATCAACCACTAGGTCAAACTCTTGGATGCCTTGATATTCCTTGTTTTGATGGCTTAAGTTTAGCGTTTTGATAAGTTTTCATAACTGAAGATCGGGAATACTTTGGCCTGACTCAACTTTTATTTGGTTTGCTTATGTCATCTCATTTTTAGAATGGAAAGAAGACATCACGTTTTCTCTGTAGATCTTCTTGAAAGATATGCCACAAAAGGCCGTGGAGCCATTACATGCATGGCGACTGGCAATGATGTCATTGTTCTTGGAACCAACAAAGGCTGGGTGATCAGACACGACTTTGGAGTGGGTGATTCTTATGGTACGTTCTCATAAAAGACTCGATTCTAATGGAAATTTGTAACAAAGACACCATACTCTTACCTTGTATCTTAAAGATTCGTGATGTGCACATCTGTAATTGCTCTTTTAATTCCTTTTTGAGCTTAATAGTCTCATATTTCTGACACTTTTGTGTCTTTAGCATGATGTTTATTTCTTCCGTTCTTTCTTTTTCTGGATAAAGGTTCAGCTAATGTTTCTTATGCTATACTTGATTAGCTGGAACAGTGTAGACCGGTAACATCCAATATTGTTGTCTCATTAAGGAGTTCAAGTAGCAGTCATAGAATAAAACCCAATGAAATACTAAAATGTGATGAACATGCTTGGAGTTGCACGCACATGCGAATGAATCTCACATAAATAATGCCTCCTCAGTAGATCACATTTAAACTTTGGTGCTCACATTTGGATGCTGATCGTGTCAAAGCTCATTTTCTACCACTTTCAGAATTTGATGTGATGGTCTTTTCATCTTTTTTCATACAATTTCATGACTCTCATTTTATGTCTTTTAGTTCAATTTTTTTCTTCTTTTTTACATTATGAAAGTGTTGAAACCTTTCTCGCAAACAAATTTAAAGTGTTGAAGCTTTCAAGTCGAGCTTCATGACACAGATGATTGTCACAGAGTTTGATGTTGGCTGGGGTGATTGTCGATGGCTTCTGATGGTGTTCATTAAGAACTATAATTTTACATAGGCAGGGGGAGTGAGATATAGAGAGCTGGTGTTCTTCACTTACTATAGTTCTATAGGCTAGAGAGACCTTCTGACTTGCCCATTTAGCTCCTACCCTTTTTCAAAACAACTAGTAGTTAGATTTTGTGACAAAAAAGATTGACCGTGTATGAAGGCCTTATAAACATGAAAGCCTTAAGTTTTTCTTAGAACACTTAGTGATAGTGAGTTCAAATAAAGAGTATACTAAGTACTTCCTTGCAGATGTGATGCTTATTCGTTTTTACGTTGCTTTTGGTAACACAGAACTTTTGCTATTTTCTTATACAACTTCATTCTCCTTCCTTTTGTGGAACATGTGCTTTGTGTTAGGTTGTTGGGTTCAAGGGAGAATTCACTATTTTAACTTATCAGGAAAAAAAGGAGGAAGAATTCACTGTTTTAGCCTTTTGCATTTGGCAAGAGTTGATGCAAGAAAGTTCAGCAAGTAGCTTTGATGCACTTTTGTCTGGAATGGAGAGTGATTAGAATATAATTGCATCCTAACACAGAAGGAACATTTGAGACCTACTGATATGACCTAATGATCGAGAAAGTGGGATGAAAATCAAGAGAAACAAGGCCTTTCTCAAAAAAAAAAAATTAAAAATCAAGAGAAACAAGGGTTCAAATCCCTGTAGTAGTGGGGAAAACACTACATGATTTTCCCCCATCTATCTAAGTGTTGATGGACATAGTCACCCGGTACTTGTGTTAGTGGATGGTTCTCAAAAAAAAAAATTAAAAATCAAGAGAAACAAGGGTTCAAATCCCTGTAGTAGTGGGGAAAACACTACATGATTTTCCCCCATCTATCTAAGTGTTGATGGACATAGTCACCCGGTACTTGTGTTAGTGGATGGTAGCCAGTATACCTGGTAAAATAGTCAAGGGACGCACAATCTGGCCTATACACTACCTTTGTGCCCAAGAAAAAAAAGATGAAGAGAAAATAGGTAATAGCTCTTTGAAGTGTATATTCAAGGTTTTGGATGGCATGTTTTAAAGTTTTCTTATCATGGTTCCTTGTAATTTAAACATCTTGTGTGTTAATCTTTTATTCCTTGGCAAATATGATCTTTCTTATTTTTTTTTGAAATTTTCCTTGATTTAAGAAAGATCATTGGGATGCATTGCATACTGTGAACTTGGTTCTACTTTTCTTTGTGCGGAGAGAAATGGAACTTTCCTTTTCTTAAGGTTATTTGTTTATGAAGCAACTTAAAAAGAGCTTCAATTGAAATTTATAAATGTTGTGCTATGTGACTTCTGAGTAATGCTTTCTTGAATCCAGTGTTGACTGTGATTAAGTTTTGGACCTCTACATAACGAAGCATATCTTGGTGGCACTTATTTTTCACTACTCGTGTCAGATTATTAGGGAAATAGGGTAATTGTATTGCATTATTTTTGCAGATATAGATCTCTCTGTTGGCAGGCCTGGGGAACAATCAATTCATAAGGTTTTTGTTGACCCTGGAGGGAGCCACTGTATTGCCACTGTTATTGGCAGCAGTGGTGCTGAGACATATTATACTCATGCTAAATGGACAAAGCCACGTATTTTGAGCAAACTAAAAGGTCTTGTTGTCAATGCTGTCGCCTGGAACAGACAACATATAACAGAAGGTAGGTCAGTGCTTTCTAATTTCTTGTGTTATAGTACAAGATTTTGACAATTTGGTGATTTACGGACACTCATAATAGTTATTCTTTCTTTCTCTTCATTTTAATTTTGGATAATGGTTTCAGCTTCAACTAGAGAAATCATTTTGGGTACGGACAATGGTCAACTTTATGAGATGGCTGTAGATGTAAAGGATAAAATGGAGAAGTACATTAAGTTACTATTTGAACTTAAAGAACTACCTGAGGCATTCACTGGTTTGCAGGTTGAGTGTTTTCTAGTTTCTTTCTTCCTTATTTTCCTTCTTTTAACTTCTTTCCCCAAAAAGAAGAAAGCATCCAAGCAGCTTACCTGTTTCCTTTTCACTCCCTTCTCAATTTAATCAAGTAGTTCATGTCATTTCATATCGAGATGATGTTAATGAAAGCCTTCCTTTCTTTCATCTTCTTGTAGATGGAAACAGCAAGTGTGCACAATGGTACCAGATTTTATGTGATGGCTGTTACACCTACTCGACTTTATTCTTTCACAGGGATTGGATCACTTGATGTAAGTTTTATTTAGAAGTAATCATTTCTGCAGTTTGACTGACTCCTTCCCCTCAACATCTTCGTTCTTTTTCTTTTGGATCATTAGGGTTTTTTGATTTCACTTTCATCTTCACTTTACTAGCACGTGGTGCTGCCAAATACTAAAAATAGCTTCTTTCTTAGTTAAGTTACAGGTTTTGTCTATGTTTCCTTTGTGCAATTTTCATTGTTATCATGTTGAACATCTTTATGTGTGATTGGAGTTTTGACTGCTATGGGATCATCTTTGAAATCTATATCAAGATTTTTTAGCTTTCCATATTGATGAACTATACTTCTTTAGTTTGTAAACTTGAAATTGTTGGGCACGTCTTGGTACACTTTGCTACTCCTGCTGCCTTGACTTCTTTTGACTTCGTGGAATTTCAACTTGGTACACTTACTTTCTTGTGGTCTTTCTTTTCCTCAGTGACAGAGTACATAGAGTCTTGTGTATTGTTGAAGAGGTTNTCTTTAGTTTGGAAACTTGAAATTGTTGGGCACGTCTTGGTACACTTTGCTACTCCTGCTGCCTTGACTTCTTTTGACTTCGTTGAATTTCAACTTGGTACACTTACTTTCTTGTGGTCTTTCTTTTCCTCATTGACAGAGTACATAGAATCTTGTGTATTGTTGAAGAGGTTTTGAACAGAGTGTAGGACCTAATTTTTATTTGTTCCCAACAGCTCAGCTGGATCAAGTTGTACAAAGCTGTTGATGTATTCCTTTGGCAGCTGTTCCTGTAGATTTTATGTGCTGTAATATCTTTGCTTGACATCTTTCATTCTCTACTTAATTATCTCCATCAGAGCCTATATAGACCTGTCCATGAATTAAAAAATTGTTAATATTTCCCCTAACCCTTTGTGCCGTAACTCTTAATTGAGATTCTGTTTGTTGGACATCAATTCCTGTTATTATTGTAATAAAGTTCTGCTAGTTCATTGACATATCGTGATCTGATGATCAATACATTTCATTGAATTGATGCATTTTGGTTTGCGTAGGCTATTTTTGCAAGCTATGTGGACCGCACAGTTCATTTCATGGAGCTTCCTGGTGAAATACCTAACAGGCAAGTTCCTTATTTATGTGATTGTCAAAAAAATTGGAAGGAAGTCAGTCTTTAAATTGAGTTTTTAGATGATAATTCAACATTGCAGTAGATTATGTATTAGAAAAAAGATAATAAACACTTCCATGCGCTTGGGCTAAGTGACGAATCGGTCACCACCAGAGGGGCCTGCTAAAGACATAATATAAATGAATAAATTTAGGGAGCACAAATTATCAGGCATTATTTTCATTAACTAGATGAAAAATGGATAACAATTTCAGACTCCCATGTGTCGCAAAGCTCCATCATCTCCTTACTGCAGGATGTGTTACTGTGGCAGAAACATTCATATGCTGTGTTCGATCCACTATCCTGAAAGTATAGCTAATGTAATTCATTTTTGGTGTAATGTCCTGCTCTGACAAATTCAAAATGTCTCTAACAATGATTTTGAAACTACAGCAAGTGTAACTCATATCCAGAGAATGTCGTGATAACCTCCACCACCTGAACAAATTAATATAGTTATAATGTTGAAGGGAAACTAGCCTTTGGAAGAGAGAGAAAGATTTTCTTTTCTGTAGGTTATCTTCAAATGTAATAATCTCCTGCAAAAATTCGTGAAAGCTTGATAATGAACTTGATAAATACATTGGTAGGAGATAAACTAAGAAGCTGACTTCCTGTTAGGGGTCCCACATGCTCATACTCACCTCCTCTTAGAAGGGAGATTTATGGGGGACTCAAGCGTGAACATACTTCCAGCAGCTTCCCAAGGAGGAACTTACTATTATAGGAGTTAACTTCTCCTGAATCTCCCCACCCATGTTTCTTCTCATTCTGGTCAACAGAACCATTGCAAACTGATCATTCAAATCTTCGTTCATTTGTGTCCTCCAATGGGCTTTCCTGAATACTATTTTAATCAAATATCAATTAAAATTACTAATTTGAACTTCAATATACAATAATGTCGGTACTAATCTAACATGTCAAAGTTACAATAGAGCTTGTAACTCCCAAACTATTTTGTAGAAACAGAAAGTCTGCCTTGTCTTTGGCCTCTGAATATGGAGAATCTTTCTTCCCATCTCACTCATCCTCTCTTTTACTTTTTAATTGTTCACCTCTTTCCTTGTGATCTTTTCTGGATCATTCTTGATATTCTAGAAATTGCAAATATGGTGAGGAAGCTGCTTTTCATCATAGGTCACAAATCTTTCGAAGTCAGAATGATCCAAACTGAAAATAACTATTGGCTTGAATGAATTGAAAGAAAACAAAGATTTGTTAGTAGCATACACATGAGTGTAAAGAAAATGAAAATGCTCAAAGGCTAACTCAAGTATTAGAATATCTACAGTTTTGGGCACAAGATTTTGGAGCAGTTGGACAACTTTAGCATATCTACTGTCAGATTTTCCATCTCGGTGAATGGTTCTAACCATAAGACTGAATTACCTGGGATGCCTGTGCCCATATAAATCACGGAGCCACCATTAATGGTAATAGAACTCCCAAAGGATGTTCTTCCTTCCAAATGTCAATTTAGACAAGGGGATCCCTGTCACGACCCAAATCCCCTTGGTTGTGATGGCACCTGCCTATCCCAAGCCAGGCAAACCACGGTATTCATCTATTCAAATTAAATAAGCGGAAGTAAATCACTTGGGTGTAACAGTCGATACTCGATAATGATTCTTTTCTAGTTCTCTTTCCCTCAGCCATCAATCCCTGTGCTAGTTACTGCACATAAGTTTGATCAGCCCTGGAATATGTTGTTAGAAAGAACTGCAATGGGTAGGATCTCGAAAAAGTCCTATTACTCCAGCGCTGGAAATTAAGGATTGAAAGTTCAGTGTAAAATCATGCTACTCCTTGATAACTTCTCCTCTTAATGTGTCACTGTGGTTGACCTCAAAAATATAAATTCAACTATTATCATATAAAAGTTTTTAAGTGTTCTTTTAATCCTTATGTAAGTAGTAAGGTGCATTAAGAAAAAAGGCAGCCCAATGCACTTAAGCTCCCGCTATTCATGGGGTCCGGGGAAGGGCTGGACCACAAGGGTGTATTTTACACAACCTTACCCTGCCTTTCTACAAGAGTTTGTTTCTACCGCTCGAACCCATGACCTCTTGGTCACATGAAAACAATTTTACACGTTATGCCAAGGCTCCCTTTCAAAGTAGTAAGGTGCATGACTAACAAAAATTTCATTAAACAACACAATTGAATATATAAACGCAAGTATGTTCTTAACATCTCCTGTGAACTCTGTGTGTTCTGTAATTTGCATGTACATGCATCTAAAAACACATCTTTGGAGGTAATAGTACTTATAACTGTATTTTTGTTTGACAAGGTTGGTAATTTGTTGAAATGATTGAGAAAACTCTGCATACAAGACATATACCCTTGTAGAGAATCTTACGGAATGACTTGGTTCTACATAAACACTAACTCATCAGTATTAACCGAAATGTCAATGATGCTTTAAAATGTGCATAAAAAAAATCAAACAGAATTATTTCTTCAATATGGTCACATAAATTTTCCGTCCCTTGAAAAGCCCTCCTATTCGTGTCTCTATATTTTCCACATGATTGCCAGGAGAACAACTTGTCACTCTTTCCTTTATCCAATTTTCCTTCTAATTTTGCATCCCAGTATTTATAACTTATTCACCCAAACTTAAAATCAAATGTCATTTCTGATGCATAAAATTTGAGGTTTATTCTTGTGCTAATTTTCTTGTTAATCTTGTTGGAAATAGCTAATTGTTAGAAGTGATTTCCTGCATTGAAAGTATCTGGACGTTGTTTGGCAAAGCACACAGTTTAGGAAGAGACATTTGTGGCTTCTCAACATGTGCAAAGTGTTATATTTACCCAATCAGTTGGGCAAACTGTTGCAAAGTTTAGGAGGAAAATGAAAAACAGGCACCTTTCAGTCACGGAATATAGAGCCTTTCAAAAACTTCATTTACTGTTCATACTAGGACAAGTTTCATATGTTTACCAAAACCACTTTGGTGAACAATCATGTTTTAATGAAATACTTTTCCTTTGCATTCAATTATGCCACTTCAAGGGAATGATAGACTGAACCTTGCAAGTGATTTATGAAGTTTGGATTTGGTTGATCAGACATTTGTCAAGAGCTTGGTTCTTTATGGTGGCATGTGCATTGACTGACAAAATACACCCTCCTGTTTTCCACCTACCCTTACTCCAGTTCACAGCAAGTGATGTTCCTTTTTCATCATTGGATATAGCTGTCACAACTTCCATTGTCTGTGAAGACACTTTTGAGCTTGCACCATAATAGATTGACTATCATTTCATATAATTGTTAATTTTTTTTTGAGAACTGGTAATTGTATTCCTTTGCATTAAGGGTTATGCTGGCAACCTCCAAAAAGATATCAAAATGGTCAAAACTAAACAGCAGAAAAAAGAAGAAGCTAATTACAGAAATCCTAAAAAATCTACCAACTGGACAACATCCTCTATGTTTTCTTCTTTGCACCAGAAATGGAGATTAGCAATGCAGTTCCCCTTAATTTTCTGTAGAGAGCTAACTCTATCCTCAAAACACCTTGTATTCTTTTCTTTCCACACTGTCCCATCAAATGCATGCAGGGATCCTCCCCACCATCTCTTCTGTGACTTGCTACCACCTCTCCTAATCCAACAACTAAGCAGGTCTGCAGTGTGTTTTGGCATAGTCCACTTGATACCACAAAGACTAAAAAAGTGACCACAAGTGGCTAGTCACCTTGCAGTGCATAAATAAGTGGCTATTTGTCTCTGCATACTCATTACCAAGAAAACACTGTGATGCTATTTGGAATCCTCTCTTCTGAAGGGCATCATGTGTTAGGCAAGCTTTTCTGACTACCAGCCAAGTGAAGAATTTGATTTTAGTAGGGACCAGACAATCCTACACCTTTGAGCATGGACCTATACTGCCTTCAGGTTGCCCCAAGATTTCCATCTTATACAATCTGTTCATAGTGAACAACCTGTTAGAATATGAATAGGAATAAGAATAGTATATATAACCCTACTTAGAATAGGTATAGGAATATGAATATTATATAGAATCCCACTTGGAAAAGAATTATAATGTAGTGTCCTAGCTGGAAAAGGAGTCTAATGTAGTGTCTATAAATAGGGCCTCAATGTAATAAAATAGGTACACAATTCAATAATATTCTTCTCCTATATTTCTCACATGGTATCAAAGAAAAGTTAAAAACGGGTGTTCATCTTGGCGGGTTCATTTCTAACGGCAACCTATTTGACAGTGATGGATATTTTTGTTTGAGAAATTTTATCAAAGAAACTCTCTGCTTCGAAACATGGATCTTTTGGAGGAGATTTTGAAGATGGAGATGCAACCTATTGAAGATTATGTGAAAAAGGTGGAACAAATTTATTTTGTCAGAAATTCCGGTCAAGAGGAGATTTGTTGGGTGTTTCCCCTAAGCTTCTTACCATAATTGAGTTTTCTTTTAGGAAAAGGAAAACAGAGTCCCCATATAAGGCTAGTCTTTTCTCTTGTAGGAAAAAAAATTATGACTCTATAATGGAGGCTCATTCCTTTTAACTTGGTAACATTCATAATGTAGTCCTAGGGGCTTCAAGAGTTTTGTGTATGGGAGAAATGGTGACAGACAAGTGATATGTGGCCTCTTTTTATTTTGAGTGAATTTGTTAGGTTATTTCTCTCGATATTATGTACTCTCTTTTATATAATGGATTGCTCATCTCCTCTTGTGGATGTAGGTCAATTGATTGAACTATGTTAAAGAGCTTCTACAATCCTGGTAGAGAATCAAGAGTTCCCGCTGGCGGCTATAACCCATATATGCCGCTCGTCTGGCCAATGGTTATGTTAACAAAAGTAGGGCCAAGGATATATGCATGAACCCCATATCTAGGGAAAGAAAACTCGGTCAGACTTGTGACCATGTCAATTTTCGGCGACTTTGAAGGACTATTTTGTGTAAACTCCGTATCCGTTAGTATTTGTGTAGCACCGTGCCATCTTTTCAGTGACTTCTTTCTCATATCTAATTTGTGTAGCACCGTGCCATTTCTCTGGAGATTACTTCTCATATATAATTTGTGTAGCACTGTGCACCTTTTCAGTGACTACTTTCTCATATTTGATTTGCATAGCACCGTGCATCTTTTCGGTGACTACTTTTTGTATATAATTTGTGTAGCACATGCCATTTTTTCGATGACTACTTTCTCATATTCAATTTGCGTAGCACCGTGCCATCTTTTCGGTGACTACTTTCTCCTATCTAATTTGTGTAGCATCGTGCCATCTTTCCGGTGACTACTTTCTCATATCCGATTTGCGTAGCACCATACATCTTTCGGAGACTACTTTGTCATATCTGATTTCTGTAGCACTGTGCATTATTCTGGTGATTACTTGCTCATATATAATTTGGTAGCACCGTGCATCATTTTGGAGACTACTTTCTCATATTTGATTTGTGTAGCACCGTGCATCTTTTTGGTGACTACTTGTAGCTATCTTCGTTTCGGTTGGTGTTGTGCGAAATCTAACACCAACGACCATGTCAGTACCACACATTGGTGTGTGAGCTTGTTCGGCCAGTTTTCCAGTGACTTTCTTGTGCAATATCGACCAGTCTCTTTATTTTGAGACGATTCATATCTTTTATACCAGATTTTGAGCACTTTCCATTGACCATTGCATTGTTTCTAGCAAATCTGAGTTCTCCAATAGTATTTTCTCTCTGTGTCGGATTTACTTTTGTCAAAATAAAGGGTATACATAAATATTTGGACTTGACAATGATACTTCTATCCCCGTGGCTAAAATAACATCTATCCACCTTTTTCTATCTATAGTCTTCGTTCGCCATTGGCCTTTTAAACAGTTGGACATTAAAAAATATTTTTCTATGATCTCGAGAAAGAAGTCTATATGAAGCAATCACCTGATTTTGTTGTTGCTCATGGGGAGTTTAGTTGCCTTGTATGTTGATTGTGCAAGTCATTTTATTGTTTGAAATAGTCTTCTCAAGCTTGGTTTGTGAAGTCAACACATTAATTCAAGAGTTTAGCACGACTCGTAGTTGACTTGATCACTCTGTGTTTTATCGACATTCTGCATCAAATCCAGTGTGTTATGAGAAGACTAAGCTCATTGAGATTGACGGTCAATTTTGTGAAGTCGAGTGATCAACTTGCAAATATCTTCATCAATCCCTTCAATGGTCCTTGTATTAATTACATCTATAACATACTAGGTACATATGACTTGTATGCACCAGCTTGAGGGGGAGTGTTAGAACATGAATAGGAACAAGAATAGTATATACAACCCTACTTAGAAAGGAATAGGAATAGTATATAGAATCCTACTTGGAAAAAAATTATAATGTAGTGTCCTAGTTGGAAAAGGAGTCTAATGTAGTGTCTATAATAGGTTTTCAATTTAATAATGTAGATGCATAATTCAATAATATTTTTCTCCTATATTTCTCACACACCCCATCAGTAGTATGCCTCCACCTATTAGTATCGGGATCTGGAGAGGGGCCTCTGAATTTGTCGATTTCCTTCAACAAACTAACTTGTTAATTTCCAAGTACGTACAAAACATACTGTTTGTTCATTTGCCAATGATGTTAGGAGTTATTGGATTCTCTTCTTTCAGTGAACTGCACTTCTTTATCCAGCAAAGGAGGGCTGTACACTTCGCATGGCTTTCTGGAGCAGGAATCTACCATGGTGACCTAAAATTTGGAGCACAACATAGGTAGATTTACCACCTGTTGCTTATTTCCTTACTTCTTTGGCTTGTTTCAATCCCAAGTTTTTTCATCTCATGGCCTTAATGCTCAAATTTTATTTAAACTTTAGAGTTCTATACATTTTTTTCTTTTTTTTTTTTTTTGATATTTTCTACAATTGTTGAAAACCTCACTGTAGTTCGCCAAATGGGGATGAAAACTTTGTGGAAAACAAAGCTCTTCTGGACTACTCTAAATTCTCTGAAGGAGTTGAAGGTGTCAAACCTAGCTCTCTGGCTATATCCGAGTTTCATTTCCTACTTCTCATTGGTAACAAGGTTAAGGTGTGTTAGTGGTACTTCCATGACTTTGTTTCCATGTCTTTTAACCTTTTAATGGATCAATTAGTTGTAGCAGTTTCTAAAGTTTGAATTATTGTTCATGCATGCCTATGTCTATATGCAGTATATGGCTTGGGGTTTTGCTATGGTCAAACCAAAGACTGGAATTGTATGAAATTTTTTGTTTGGTTGTATATCGTATAATTACGTACCCAAAAATGAACTTGTAGGTTAGATGACATGGAAGCAATAATTATGAGGTATAAATATATTCTTCCATTTTTGAGTTTTTATCACTTTGGCAATTCTTAAGTGTGTCTACCAAATACCAATCATATATGCATTAGCCATAATGTTCTGACGTAAATTTTAGCTGCTTTTTCACTAAGCTTCATGATTTCCTGATATTAAATAAATATTGGTTTGTTGCACATGAAGAAAGCACATGAAGAAACTAGGATATAATTTCCTTTTTCTTTCAACAGAAAGGGCAGCTGATGAAATTCTTAGCTTTAAACATGATTGTGTGGAAGTTTTAGACCTAATAAGGCTAACGATGATATCCTTAAAATTTCTCATCTGCACACCTCTATTTTGTCAGTGTTAATATTGATGACTAAGTTTGCTTCAACTTTTAGGTTCATGTAGTGTACAACACTTAGTATTTTCGATACCAGTATTTGTATTCTCAAAAAAGAAAAAGAAAAAGAAGTGTACATCAATCCTAAGTTGACTTGAAAGACTCCATTTGCTTTTTTGTTTTTTTGAAGAAGTGAGATAATATCATTGATAAGGCATCAGGAAGATTCCAAAATTACAAAAGACAAAATGTCTGTTAGGTCCAAATCAGAAGACCAAAAACAATGTTCGCCCCAATACATGAGTGCCTATGCTAGAACCAGGGAATTTACAAAGTCCAAAAAATTGTCAACACTACTAACAGGGATAAGAAAAATTCCAACTGAATGAACTAACTAGACATCTAGCCTTCAGTGAGTGTGTTGGAGTTGATATTCCATCAAAACAGAAAAACTCCATTTGTCATAATATCTTCTTTTGTCTGCCATTATCCACTTGAATTTTATATATCTTAGGAGAAATACTTTTCATGGTTAATTTGTTCTGCAAGACCACTGAGTATATTGGTTTCTATTGGGTAGTAGGTAGTCTATAACAATATTGCTTATCAGCATTAATCCAATCTCTTGCAATATTAATCTTGTTCTACATTGTTAAATATATGGATGCTAGAGGTCTTCCTTTACCACATGACAGATCACAGAAGACAGTTAGAAGAACAACAATTTAGGACAAGGGCAACCTGACCACCCAATTATTGAGCAAATCACTTGATTCTGAAGAATGGATATTTCACCTTTGAATACCTTGTATAGTTATGCTTTAGCTGATGTCTTGTAGGTGGTGAACAGGATAAGTGAACAGATAGTAGAAGAACTTTATTTTGATCAGACATCTGATGCAGTTTCAAGAGGTATTATTGGCTTATGTAGTGATGCCTCAGCTGGGTTGTTTTATGCATACGACCAAAATTCTATCTTCCAGGTGCGGTAATAGTCATGTCCTAAATCTTATGTGATGTGGTAATACCATTATATTTCTGCTTCAGTTTCTGAATCGACAATCTGAATTTAGGTGTCCGTAAATGATGAAGGTCGTGATATGTGGAAAGTGTACTTGGACTTAAAAGAATATGCTGCAGCTTTGGCTAGTTGTCGTGATGCCCTGCAGAGAGACCAAGTTTATCTGGTTCAGGTCGTGGCTGATTGAACTTCTATTCTGCTGGGATATATGATGCTTTTTTTGAATATTTTGCCTCATTTATAACTGTCCCTAATCATAAACAGAAGAAACTCTTATTGCTTGTGAGGCTAAATATTTTCTTTTGGTTTTTCATCATAGACCTCATGTTATGCAGGCTGAAGCTGCTTTTGTTGCCAAGGAGTTCCTCAGAGCTGCATCATTCTATGCAAAAGTATTTAATCTACTTATTTATTTATTTACTTCCATTTTGTGGTTTCCATTTAGTTGTTGTTTCTTTGTACCTTCGTAAACTTGATCCTTGTCAACCAGCCACATGCCCTTAAGAAAATCTGATCCTTGTTTGCTAATTTCAAATTTCATTATGACCAAAATTTCCACAAACTTCTGTAGCAAATCAATAAATGTCTATGTCTACTCTATTTTACAAAGACCACTAGAATTTTGTTTCCTGATAAATGAAAATACTTTCATCTATCATACCCCAAGGGAAACCCCTGATAATCCACCTTAAAAGGTCCTCTTAAGATAATCCCTTACATTTTCAGTAGTATCAAATTGATTACCATCTTGAATATTTCCTGTAAAAACTACGTCTCTGCATTAAAATTCTGCAACTCTTCATTCATGTCCCTTTTGTTTTCTTTCATGTTTGACATAGGAGGCTTACTAAGTAATCCATATTTATTCCTGGAACTGGAGACCTTTCTAATGCAAGGAAATGAATATTGCAGATTAACTATGTATTGTCTTTTGAAGAAATCTCATTGAAGTTCATCAGCATAGGCGAACAGGTATGAGCTTTTCAATTCTAGAACACTGATTTATGGTTATGCAAGAAAAGATTTCTTTTTTCACTCATTGAAAATAAAAAAGGTCAAATTCATCTAATTTTAATCCATCTTGCTGTTGAAAAAAAAATCCATCTTACTCATTCGAGGCAATGATCTGTAGTAGTAACTAACTCATATCTAAAAAGGAACATTACTTTTTCCATTGTTCCGTTTTAAAGAGACAAGGTTTATTAGTCTGTAAGAACTAAGAAGCTTGTTAGAACTTAAATATTTCACATTTGGAGTCCGTTGCAGGCGACTCACTATAGGTTATTGTATTTAGCTTTGAGTTAATGAAATTACTGCTTATGAAATCCAGGTATATCATACTGAGGATTTATAATACTAAGCATCATTGGTAAACATGTTTATTTGGTAGATCCTGACTGCAAATTTTGATAACTTAGTATCTCTTCTTATTTACAAAGCAAATGTTCTTGAATTCCAGTTATCTTTACAGTTTAGCATATGTTTCCATTTTCTGTACACAGTCTTCACCAGGACTTGAGGGATGCTGCTGCTTTTGTTTGCTGCTGTAGTATTATTCCAGTGTTGTTTTTAGAACTTCATTGTACTGCTGTGCAGTGCCTTCTCAGTGCCGGTTATTATTAAAGTTCTTTCATTGCTTATTGATCTAAAAAATTGTATTAGTTAGAACCACAGGAAGTTTAATTTCTCGTGATTATCTTCTTGCTTAGTAGTCCTATCATTGTCATAATATGAAGTAATGATTCTTTAGGAAGATAATGAACCTATCTTTGTGTAGATATCCCATTCCTTTTTACAACAGATCTCTAGTGTTATCTTGCTGCCTTTGCACATGTTATAATGAGAGGTATTCCTTGGTCTGCTGTTGAAAGTTAATTTTGTTAGTTTTCTGACATGTGACATCTGGAAACCTCGAATAGAAAAACAGCCACAAATAATAGAATCAGTAGAAAAAAGAACTAGTTGAAAATTTCTTCCTGGATATAACACTTCTTTGCTTGCAGGATGCACTGAGAACATTTCTCCTGCGGAAGCTTGATAATCTTTCAAAGGATGAAAAATGTCAAATAACAATGATTTCGACATGGGCTACTGAATTATATCTTGATAAGGTTTATCTCTTTTTGAACTGAGCTTGGTTGATTAAAAGTTTGGTTGCTTTTCTTTTCCTTGGTTTCATAAACTGTAAATTTGTTCTGATGCTACCGTTGGAAATATCTCTGTTTCCAGTTCCTATTATGTATAGGTCGAGCTTGGATTATCCGACTTACAACATGTCTTTGTAACCTGTACTGGTGTCTAGTACAGAGGTTGGAAAAAGTACTAAGCAATATTCTATAGGATAGTGGATGGTGAAAAAGTACCATCTTATTTATTGGGAAACAATGCCATTCCTAGTAAGGGAGGTGTAATGGTTAGGAACTTGTACTGGTCTTCATCAAAAGAGTAGTGATAGGAGTAGGGGCTGTTATAAGAGATAAAGGCCCTAAAGGGTTATTTAAATGAAGAGGCCCAATATCTTTATGCGGATGTGGGTCTGGAGACTCACTGCTGCTGGGCACATGGTCCTTTAGGGGCCCCACATTGTCTATTGCTTTAAGGTTAAAGACCGGAGGATAATCCTCTTCTCCCCTCAGTCGGTAACCTCCTCTCCTCTGTCGATCAAGATGACAAGTCCCTATCCCCCAAATGAAGTACTAGGATTGACATCTTGATTATCGGGTAAACCCAATTTTGAATGTCTGCATCTCATCGGAGGCATGCACCAGATTAGAAGCGTGAAAATTAGATTTCCATCTGTGATCTCAATCAAAGGAGGTATCTTCTCTGCTGGCCTGCTGGCCTCTTAACCCTGTGACGTGCCCAACACAAGTGATTTTTAAGGGAGGTTTCTTCCTCACTCTCTAGCCATCCCCTACATTTATCTCCAATTTCTTTCATAACTTCCACTGACCATAGATGGACGGGTAGACCAAAAACACGAACCCAAAACTAGTTGAAATTAGTCTAGGATGGATAAGCTCCAACAGTAGGAGTCTACCGTTCAGGCTTCTATCGTTTGCCTTGCTTCTTTCGGTCACCTTACATGATGTGTTCCACATCTCTGCTTGATTGGAATGTGAAGGAATAGAATTTCGTTCATGTCGACTGTGAGAAATATATACGAAAAATATTATTGAATTGTGTATCTAAATAGTTACATTGAGACCCTATTTATAGACACTACATTGGAATCCTTTTCCAACTAGGATTCCTATTCTTATTCCTATTCCTATTCCTATTCCTATTTCTATTCTAAGTAGGAAATACTTATTTCTATTCTAACACTCCCCCTCAAGCTGGTGCATACAAATCATATGTACCTAGCTTGTTACAGATGTAATTAATACGAGGACATGTGAGGGACTTGGTGAAGATATCTGCAAGCTGATCATTTGACTTCACAAATTTCGTAACAATATCTCCCGAGAGTATCTTTTCTCTGACAAAGTGACAGTCAATCTCAATGTGCTTAGTCCTTTCATGAAACACTGGATTTGATGCGATATGAAGAGCCGCTTGATTATCACACACAAGTTCCATCTGATCAACTTTGCCAAATTTTAGTTCTCCCAGCAACTGTTTGATCCAAACTAGCTCACAAGTTGCTGTCGCCATTGCTCGATATTCTGATTCTGCACTAGATCGAGCAACCACATTCTGTTTCTTACTCTTCCACGACACCAAATTACCTCCTACTAAAACACAATATCCGGATGTCGAACGTCTGTCAGAGGGTGATCCTGCCCAATCAGCGTCTGTATATCCAATGATATGCTCATGGCCTTGATCCTCAAAGAGTAGTCCTTTACCGGGAGCTGACTTTATATATCGTAGAATACGAACAACTGCTTCCCAATGACTATCACAAGGGGAAGTCATAAACTGACTTACAACACTCACAGGAAAAGAGATGTCAGGTCTAGTCACTGTGAGATAATTCAACTTTCCAACAAGTCGTCTATACCTTTCAGGATTACTAAGTGGCTCCCCCTGTCCTGGAAGGAGTTTAACATTCGGATCCATAGGAGTGTCAACAGGTTTACATCCCATCATTCCTGTCTCCTCAAGAATGTCTAAGGCATACTTGCGTTGAGAAATAACAATACCTGATCTAGACTGAGCAACCTCAATACCTAGAAAATACTTCAATCTGCCAAGGTCTTTAGTTTGGAAGTGCTTAAAGAGATGTTGCTTCAAATCGGTGATACCATCTTGATCATTACCGGTGATAACAATATCATCAACGTAAACAACCAAATAGATACATCGACTTGGTGCAGAATGCCGATAAAACACAGAGTGATCAGCTCCACTACGAGTCATGCCAAACTCCTGAATTACTGTGCTGAACTTCCCAAACCAAGCTCGAGGAGACTGTTTTAGACCATAGAGTGACCTGCGCAATCGACATACAAGGCTACTAGACTCCCCCTGAGCAACAAAACCAGGTGGTTGCTCCATATAGACTTCTTCCTCAAGATCACCATGCAGAAAAGCATTCTTAATGTCCAACTGATGAAGAGGCCAATGACGAACGGCAGCCATAGATAGAAAAAGACGAACAGATGCAATTTTAGCCACAGGAGCGAAAGTGTCACTATAATCTAGCCCAAATATCTGAGTATACCCTTTGGCAACAAGGCGAGCCTTAAGTCGATCAACCTGACCGTCTGGACCAATTTTGACTGCATAAACCCAACGACAACCAACAGTAGATTTACCTGCAGGAAGGGAGACAAGCTCCCAAGTACCACTCTTATGTAAAGCAGACATCTCATCAACCATAGCCTGCCTCCATCCAGAATGAGAAAGTGCTTTACCTGTAGTCTTAGGAATGGAAATAGAGGACAAAGACGACACAAATGCATAATGGGGTGATGATAGACGATGATAACTTAAGAAGGTATAATGTGGGTTAGTATTTCGAGTGGATCGTATACCTTTTTGAAGCGCAAGCGGTTGGCTAGGAGGAGGCAAGTCCGCAGTAGGAGCAGGGTCCGGCGCATGACATGAATCATCTGGGACTAGGTTTGGACGTGGACGGCGATGATAAGTTAGTAGTGGTGGCACTACAACTGGAGATGTAGAAGTAACCGTAGATTCCTCAAAGGTTGGCACAGGTAAAACCTGAGGTATGGGTAAGACCATAGAGACATCAGGATGATCAGAAGATGTATAGTAAGGCTGAGACTCAAAAAATGTAACATCAGCGGACATAAGGTATCGATGAAGATCATGTGAATAACAACGATACCCTTTTTGGACTCGAGAGTAACCAAGAAAGACACATTTGAGGGCACGAGGAGTTAATTTATCTTTTCCTGGGGCTAAGTTATGAACAAAGCATGTGCTCCCAAAGACACGAGGAGGGATAGGATAGAGATGTGACTGAGGAAACAGTATGGAATGGGGAACCTGATTCTGAATAGAAGAAGAGGGCATTCTATTTATCAAATAACAAGACGTAAGAACTGCATCTCCCCAAAAACGCAGTGGAACATTGGATTCAAGGAGAAGAGTACGAGCGGTCTCAATAAGATGCCGATTTTTTCTTTTAGCTACACCATTTTGTTGAGGGGTGTATGGACAAGTAGTCTGGTGAATAATGCCTNATGGGCTACTGAATTATATCTTGATAAGGTTTATCTCTTTTTGAACTGAGCTTGGTTGATTAAAAGTTTGGTTGCTTTTCTTTTCCTTGGTTTCATAAACTGTAAATTTGTTCTGATGCTACCGTTGGAAATATCTCTGTTTCCAGTTCCTATTATGTATAGGTCGAGCTTGGATTATCCGACTTACAACATGTCTTTGTAACCTGTACTGGTGTCTAGTACAGAGGTTGGAAAAAGTACTAAGCAATATTCTATAGGATAGTGGATGGTGAAAATGTACCATCTTATTTATTGGGAAACAATGCCATTCCTAGTAAGGGAGGTGTAATGGTTAGGAACTTGAGGGTATTTAGTAGAGCCATTCTGAGAACATGGCTTTGGAAATTAGTTGTGAAGGATCATGGGTTGTGGTCATTATCTAAAAGATAGAGCTCAAATTGGGGATAGAGAACCAATCAAGTTATGCAACCATATGGAGATCTATGAAGGGAGTATGATGAAAGGAAATGGTGTTGTTCACTCCTAGAAGCAGAAATGGTCCTATGTGGTCTTCTCTTCCCCAAACCCTGTGTATACTGGAAGTTTTAGCGTACAATGCTGTCCTTTTTTAGCCTTACTAGGACCCACCAAATTCAAGTTCTGGATCTGCCCTTGCTAATCCACTTGCTAGCTTCCGACTCATTTTAATAAGTTGTCACTTTTTTTATTTTTGATGAAGTAAAGGATTTCATTAAAGAGCATCAGGGTGATGCTAAAGGCAAAAATGTACAAAGAAAGAGAGTTAGTTCCCTTACATGAGTACTAAGTTAGGATCAAAGAGCTAACAAAATCCAAAAAACTGTCAGCACTATTAACAGGAGACAAAAAGTACCAACTAGACAGATTGGCTAGGCATCTAGCTTTTAGAGTATGGCTTGGAGTTGAGATCCCATCAAAGCACCTGTGATATCTTTCATTCCAAACACACCAAAAAAATTACTGCTGGAATCAGTTTCCAGATCTTCTTGATTTTCTTATCAATTTTCCAAAAAATCCAACTAGAGTAGGCTTCCTTGATGTTCTGGGGAAAGACCCAGTGTAGACAAACATAGTGAGGAAGCAGTTCCAGATGTCTGCTATGAAAGGAAGCCTACTCTAGTTGGATTGTCACTTAACCAATCTTTTAGATCGAATAGAGTACAACTAGTTAGTAGAGTTAGAGTTCTAGGCAGAATGATTAAGAGTGGAAAAGTAACGGGGGTGCTGATGGATCACCATTGACAAACTCAAAAGAGAATAAAGGGTCATTTGGTAGGATACATTAGAAAAAAATAATGCATGCATTAACTTCGTGTATTATTAATACCCTGTTTGATACACTTTTTCAACCTATGTATATAACCAATGCAAGCATAACATGACAAATTATGGTATTAGCAATGCAAGGGTTTTTAATGCATGCATGAGCATGGTCAAAGACACATTTGCCCCTCAAAACCTTTTCCACATGCTTTCCACTGTATTTTATGGAAGGTATTTTTGTGAACAATTATTTTTTTTAGAAATTATGTAATGCATCTTTTAATACATCAGACCAAATAGTGCATAAGAAATAATCTTAGCACGACTGATGTCCATAACTAATACCAACATTACTAATGCACCCTATTCAACACTGTTCTTATATGTCCTACCAAATGACCCCAAAGTGTTCTACATGGCAAACACATATGGGAGTTGAAGATTTTAATCTATTTGGATGTCTTTTCCAAGTTCTCTTCTTTCCACCGTTCCTGTAGTCATTCTCATATGTCCTTCCAGCTCGTCGCACTTAAGAATTTTTGGAAGTGGACTATCTTCTCCCTAAGAGGTGAAAATAGAGTTCATGAAGGGTTCAGGTGTCAAAATTTTCTGGGTCTTCATCAAAAGAGTAGTGATAGGAGTAGGGGCTGTATAAGAGATAAAGGCCCTAAAGGGTTATTTATATGAAAAGGCCCAATATCTTTATGCGGATGTGGGTCTGGAGACTCACTGCTGCTGGCCACATGGTCCTTTAGGGGCCCCACATTGTCTATTGCTTTAAGGTGACCGGAGGATAATCCTCTTCTCCCCTCAGTCGGTAACCTCCTCTCCTCTGTCGATCAAGATGACAAGTCCCTATCCCCCAAATGAAGTACTAGGAAGGTTGCTTTATCCCCCAACCCTAGGATTGACATCTTGATTATCGGGTAAACCCAATTTTGAATGTCTGTATCTCATCGGAGGCATGCACCAGATTAGAAGCGTGAAAATTAGATCTCCATCTGTGATCTCAATCAAAGGAGGTATNAAACTGTATAACACGTCTGGAATGGGCGAAACAAGGGCATCAACTTGGAATCAATAGAACGCCATAGCAGACTACATAATTGAGCATCTACTTTCTCCCATTGTACTTTGGCTTTTGCATCTTCCTCACTAGTCTTTGCCTTTACATCTACCTCATAAGCCTTGTTCGTTAAGTGATCTTGGACACCTTGACCCTTGCACCACAGCTCAACCGAGGAAGCCCAAGATAAATAGTTTGAACTTCCCAATAAAAGTTCTGAAGTGATTATAGGGCTAGAACTTCCAATCCCCATATTTTTGGAACCAAAAACATCACACCCAAAAGACATTATGCTAAATTTGTCTCGGAAAAATAATCTCGAAGAAAAGTCGTCGGAAACTGCCTGGAAATAGCCGGAACCCTAATTCCGGTGATCGGATCTGGTCAAAAACAGTATGGGCCTGGTCGGAATGGCTGGACGACCCCAACTGTCAAAAAAATCTCAAAAAATTTGATCAGAAAAGCCCTCACGAGCCGGCGCGTGAGACAGATCTCGCTGGAAACTACCACTTCCGATCGGCGCGTGAGAGCGCGTGGGGTGGTGTTTTTCGGTGGTTTTGGCTGGGGTTTGGTTGCGGGGGCTTTCCGAGCCTCGTGGTGGTGTTGGTTTTCGCACAACACCCACAGAAAGAAAAAAGAATAACAAACTCAGACCCAACAGTCACCGGAAATTGACATAGACATACGGTGACCTGTTTGTTCTCACCAATGCTCTGATACCATGTGAGAAATATATACGAAAAATATNAGGATGGATAAGCTCCAACAGTAGGAGTCTACCGTTCAGGCTTCTATCGTTTGCCTTGCTTCTTTCGGTCACCTTACATGATGTGTTCCACATCTCTGCTTGATTGGAATTTGAAGGAATTGAATTTCATTCATGTCGAAGATGCCCTTTCAAGCAAGTCATTACGTGTGTGAATCTCGTCGCACCCTGGGAAACTTCAAACCAAATATCTGGGAAGGTCTTTTTCATTTGGAGAAGAAGAAGCTTGAAGATTCTGAACTGGCATAACTTCTGGTTCTCGTTGAGTCCATCTGCTTTTGTTGATAGCACCTATGTAACTCTCACACTCTATATTATGTTGGAAATTTGTTCCCTTGAATCTTGTGCCCCAGAATTGCTGTTTTGTAATAAGCCCCTTATTAATGAAGCTTTCAATGCGATGTACAATCCCCAACCACCCATCATCAAAATTGTCTCAGGTAATATCCCACTGAACTGTGATGATAGAAATGTATATTCCATATGTATTGAACTTGAGGGAGCAACAATTGTTGGTTGAAATTTCTATGCCTCGCCCAGTCTTAAATCTTTTCCCCTTGACATCTGAAGCCTCCTCGAGTCTTATGTAGAGCCACCATAATGCCCTTTAGATAGCACCATTTTCCTTATGTAAAGTCTGGAATTTTCAACTCATTCGAACCAAGTCTCTGAGGTAGACTTAGTTTCAGTGAGATCAGAATATTTCCCCCCTAATCTAAAGTATCCCCTAACCTATAGTAGATATGATTCTCCATAGATAAGAAAAGGTTGAGTAAGAAAAGAGAAGAGAGAGAAGAAGGATTCCGGTTGCCAGAAACCACGGAGGGATGAGAATAAAGGACCAAAAGAGTCTTTAGAGGAGAGTCTTGGGATATGTGCCTGGGAGCATTTTTTTCATGGGTTAATAATCTTACCCACCCTCATAGTTGCCATTTTTTCTTCATTGCCATATTTCACTATTTCCTCGTTAATAATTATTTTGATGTGATGCACTTGAGCCGTGGGTCTTTCGGAAACAGCCTCTCTGGGGTAAGGTCTGTGTACACTCTAACCTCCTCAAATCCCACTTTTGGAATAACACTCTACCACTTATATCTTTTGGTGTCTTTTCCAAGCGTCTTTTCCAATGACACCACTGTTATACTTGGGTGATTATTCTGACGGTAATGCTTCTACCGATGCTATTCGGAGCATTGTGCTTAATTTTAGTGGCCTTTCTTTCTGCACTCCCTGATTCTACGCCTATTTTCATTATTACCGTTTTGGGAGAGGAACGCCTTGAGTTTTTAGTGATGAGATATTTTGACAAAGCCAAGTCAACTGGGAAGCACACCATGTAATTGATTAGAACAAAAGGATGGGTGTATGTTGTTGCGTTGCTTGCCTTAAAGAAGTTCCTAGATAATTGGCCAGATGCAGCACTGTGACAATTAAGGAGTGGATTCTCCATTGAAAGGGTATAGGAGAAGGCTTGGGTGATCATTCCTCACATCTCTTTGCGGTGATTAGTCATTTGAGTGGTTACTTTCAAGGACCTTAGTTGAATTTTTAACAAGATTTTGGAGAACTGAATATTTTTTTTATAGACTGTTCAATTTTAATCGAATATCAAAATCTCGAATGCTTAAAATATTTAAAATTTAGGTTTGATGTTGTAATACAAGTTTCATACTTGTACTGTGTTTGGCACCTTACTTATCAATATATCTCTTCTCTTCTCTTAAGCTATCTTAATGCAATACGAGGAAGCTGAATATTAATGGAATGATTCCACTTATCCATCTTCGGACCAAAGTGTGTTCTTTAAGTGATAACATGGTGGCTGTAATTTGAACATAGATGATTGGCCTTTTTAGGTTTTTGATTTCATACATCTTGCTTGCAGATCAACCGGCTGCTTCTGGAAGATGACGGTGCATTGGACAGTAATAATACCGAGTACCAATCACTCATTAAAGAGTTTTGTGCTTTCCTAAGTGACTGCAAGGATGTATTGGATGAGGCAACCACCATGAAACTACTAGAAAGGTAGCTTATCTGGCAACTGATCTCTCGCTTGGTTTTAAATCCAATTCTTGTAAAAAAAAATTTTTGTCAGCCCAATTACTTATCTTTTCTATCTCTGCTTCCCTCAAGAAACAGATTTTTCATGTCATTCTAATTGCTGACTGTACAGATGCACATGTCAGAGACTCACCTGGTAGAACATGTTTGACATTTAGGTGCTGTGACCTGCAATGTTTTTCAAGCTGAAATCTCATGAAAAAAAAAGAAATTTATGGTCATCTAGGGAAAAAATGAACTCTTCCTTTGTAAAAGTTCATTCATCTTCGCTTCATATATTTATGATTTATTCCTTCCCTAATGTGTTCTAATAGTTTGTCTC
Source organism: Solanum stenotomum (assembly GCF_019186545.1). Taxonomy (NCBI): domain Eukaryota; kingdom Viridiplantae; phylum Streptophyta; class Magnoliopsida; order Solanales; family Solanaceae; genus Solanum; species Solanum stenotomum. The sequence continues at coordinate 48,986,854 of NC_064289.1, read as the reverse complement.
TGGCTTTATTGTCTTATGTTGTTATTTTTTCTGTTGCAGCTACGGTAGAGTTGATGAGCTAGTGTTCTTTGCTAGTCTAAAGGAGCAATACGAAGTTGTGCTTCACCACTATATTCAGGTTTGTTCTTTTTATGTATCTTTTGACATGCTGGTATTTCATTGGCTTGTCTTTTTTCTTTGTCAATGTTTTATTTCCACTTTCATGCTGTTCTTTATTTTTGTTAGGGGTTACCAGAGGCATCTTTATGATTTTGGATACTTGTCTTCGTTTTTCCTTTTGTTTGGAGAAAACTGCTTCCTCCACATTCAAAGGTGGATTGTTGTCTTTCAAGCTAGAGTTTCTTCCTAGATCTGGTGTATAATAAAATTCTCTCATATATTCCTTTTGAATGTCATTAGATTGCAAAAAGCGACAATCTTATTAATGGGGCTTTCCAGCCAGGTAGTCCTTCAAATTTTCTTAGCTTGGACTTTTCTTACCCCATCCCATCCCTTCCCTTCTCCTCCTACGTTCCTTCTTTCCCTACACCTCCCCATTAGCATTTAACACTTTTGACTCATATTTTTGAGTAAGTCATAACCTGTAACCATGTTCCCTAGCCTCCACCAGTGTGGATAGTCTCTCCCTTTCTTTGCAAAAGTTTACTCAGGACATATCTTTCATGCTTCATAGGATATCCACAAACCCTTCACATATTACCCCCACCCTTCTAAACAAGTCTACACACCACAAGTGCACCGTATGTTGGAAATATTCACCGCAATAATATGTTTGTTTGCCCTTTTTTCTATAACCTACACCTTCTGACCATCTCTCTAGCATCTGCCTTCAGGTACTCCCAGTTGATCCATCTTTGGCCTTCTTGAAAAGCACTTTGGCTTCCCTTTCTAATACAAATCTAAAAAGGAAAGTAAAGTTCTGAAGCTTTGATACCTTTAACTTCGTTTCCAATTTCCAACCTCTAATGGTGGTGGGGGTACCTTAACAAGCTTAGGAGATGCTGGGAAGATATTAAATGAGACCATGGTAGGGAGATTCGTAAATTGCTGGATTTTTTGACGTTCCTTATTTATGTCGCTTCTGATCGATATTTGGTCAAAACATTGCTAAAATTTTGGGATCCAGAAAGAGTGGTTTTCAAATTTAAAGATTTTGAGTTAGCACCCACCATAGAGGAAATTGGTGGGTTTACTAATTTGCATTATCATGGGAGGATCATCATTGTATCTCACATGCAATCGAGGAAGTTCTTGCATTTTCTTTGATTGAAAGACAATCTCAAATTGGCATGCTTGGACTATGAATGGATCTCGCTGGACTTTCTGTATGAATGCTTTGGTTGTAAGGACGGTTACAAGATATTTGATGGAGAGTTTTCTTGCTCGAACGAAAAGTGAGAGAAGAAGCATTTGAGCACTTTTGCCATTGCATTGCTGGGTACTTTGGTATATTAGAAGAAAATGGAAAATAGATACATGCCTTAGTTCCGTGGTTCGAGCGGTGGCCCGAAAGGTGGGTAGCATTGAGGTAACTCTGGTGCCAATGATAGTAGCAGAAATGTTGAGGGCTCTATCCAAATGTACAAAAGGTAGGAGATCTTTCGAGAGATGCAACTATTTGCTTCAATTGTGGGCCATAGAACACTTCTACAAGCGCTCCAACATGATAGACATTCTTACTGGGGTTGGCAACAAAATTGACACTCATTGCTAGAGTGCACAAATCAACCTTTAGAATCTCTAGCCCAAACTTGTACTCAGACTTGCCGAGCAAGAAAACTCCCTATCGAATATCTTGTAACCATCCTTACGACCAAAGCATTCATATAGGAAGTCTAGAGAGATCCATTCATAGTCCAAGCATGCCAATTTGAGATTGTTTTTCAATCCAAGAAAATGCAAGAACTTCTTCCTGGATTGACTATTAGGTACAATCATGCTCCTCCCATGGTAATGCAAATTGGTGAACCCACCAATTCCTCTATGGGTGGGTGTTAACTAAAAATCTTTGAATTTAAAGACCACTCTTTCTGGATCCCAAAATTTTAGCAATGCTTTGACCAAATATCGATCAGGAGCGGCATAAATAAGGAACATCAGGAAACCCAACAATTTATGAATCTCCTTACTATGGTCTTGTTTAATATCTTCCCACCACCTCCTAAGCTTGTGGGTGTACTCCCACCACCATTCGAGGCGTCCCTTGCTAATACAAATCTAAAAAGGGAAGTATATATACCATGTGGGCATCATAGAGTCCTGCACCTCACATGGGCGTTCTCTTTTATTGTTTTAGAGAAACAAGACAGGGAACAAAAATAAAGGAGCCAAAAGGTGTGTAGAATTAGATTATGAAAATGCAGGAAATTAGGAAAAAATGATCTGAAATAAATAAATAAAAGAAATTAGAAAAAGGAGAATAAAAATGAAAACAAGTATAATATATAAGTTATTGTGGTTACTGATTTTGAGAAAAAAGTAAGACAGTTATATTAAAAAAAAAAAGAAACGAATGAATATTTACTATATTAATTATCTTTCTTGCCCCCAAGGCCTAGCTCAAGTGGCAAAAGGTGGAGGATTTGTGGCTTAGGTCGCAGGTTCAAGCCCCACACCATGCAAAGCGAAGCCCGGTATTTAAGTGGAGAAGGATAGAGGGGCGGGCCCATTATTCACCGATTTTTAGAAGGCTGTGATTGGTCCAAAGGGCGGGTCACAGACAGATTTCTCGGTTATCAAAATAAAATAAAATAAAAAATTATCTTTCTTTATTGTATAGAAATTAATGAACAATAAAGATAGGGAGCGAAAAAAGTGAAGGAAATTATATTATAGAGCAAAAAAAGAAAAAGGAAAAGAAAAAAAGAGTTGANTGGCAATTGACTTGAGCCTTGGGGTTTGCTCCCTTTCAAGGTCTCAAGTTCGAAACCCACTAGGTGCAAACAATTTCTGAGGGCCATCGGACTGGGTAAAACCTGAATTAACCGTGGTGCACTTGCGGGAAACTCCTTGCCGAGGGCCTGTGCACCCCCGGGATTAGTCGGGGCTCAAAGAGACTCGGACACCCGGTGCAAATCAAAAAAAAATATATAAGTTATTGTGGTTACTGATTTTGAGAAAAAGTAAGACAGTTATATTAAAAAAAAAGAAACGAATGAATATTTACTATATTAATTATCTTTCTTTATTGTATAGTAATTAATGAACAATAAAGATAGGGAGCGAAAAAAGTGAAGGAAATTATATTATGGAGCAAAAAAAGAAAAAGGAAAAGAAAAAAAGAGTTAAATGAAATTAGAAAAGAAAAATAAAATTAAGAAAATGACAAAAAGGAAAGAAAAAGGAAAAAGATGAAAATAAGGAAAGCTCAATATGTGTATGAAATCAGATTATGGTGAAAAAAGAAAATAAAGAATAATATGATTTGAAAAATAAAATGAATAGAAAAGGAGAAAAAAGTAAAAAATAAAGAATAAGCAGGAAAATAGAAAAGGAAAAGAGAAATAAGAGGAAAAAAAAGAAAAGAAGTGAATAAATAAAAAAGAAACGGAGAAAAAGAGGTAATTTCCTACTAAAGCTACAAAGGGTAGGTAGGGTAATTAGTTTGACGGGTAGAAGATAAATGGGTAGGCAAGGGTAATTGCTTTACTTTTAATGGGAAGTTCTGCATTCTTACTATTTTCTCTGTTAATATTTTTCTTCTCTTTGCTATTTTCATCTCAGCTTCTTCAAACCTGTTTTGTGAAAGTTTTTTCTTGTAAGGTTGCGTACATCCCACCCATCCCGGACCCCGCTTGTGGAGTCACACTGTGTATGTTGTCGTCGTTGTATGGAATGCTTGAGTGGATGCTAAATAAGGTCATGGATGTTAGTGGTTAAAAGGCATAAGAGTTGGTGCAGATTTAGAATAGTCATGGCAATTATACATTTTTTTTTTGATGATATGATGGCATACTGATAGGTAGAACATTAAGATATGTGAGTTGTAGTTTTTGAGCTGGAGCTTCAGAGCTATTGTTCTTCTAGTGCGTCTTTACTTCCGGAAAGTGAACCTTGTTGTGCTGTTAGAGGTGCAATCTGCCATGGTGTTCTCTTGGGTCCCTTTATGCTCTTAAAATATGCAGTGGAAATGGAATGATGTTTGCATTTTGCTTGGACATCCCAGTCTACAGACTACACTCATCTTCAATGGATTCCTCTGGAGAGTGGCTTGATGCATATAACACATATTTTGTTTACTGATTCCACTACCCTTCCCTATCTTTGGAGATATCTGTCCAACCCCACTGCACCCCCATATAGACTTTTACATTTCTTTCTTTGAGATTGTACTTGGCATATAACATGAACTTCTGTCAACTTGCATGCTTCTGTTTTTTGGATACTTATGAATAAGACCAAGGGAAGAAATATTATCTTTAGATCTATTTGCATATGTTCTGCATTTTGTACTCATAGTAACTCGGTGCATTAATTGATTGTTGGTATGAACAGTAATTTGTCTTTCTTTTTCCATGCAAATACACAGCAAGGAGAAGCAAAGAAGGCGTTACAAGTTCTTCAGAAGCCTAATGTTGCAACAGAACTTCAGGTATGGGTAAAAACTATTAAGTTGGTGTTTGGATTGGCTTATTTTAAGTAGCTTTTGACTTTTAAGCTATTTTTGAAATTTTGAAATGTTTGGCAAACACAAAATGTGCTTTATGCACTATATCTTAGGCCTGAAAGTACAAAAAAAGCCAAAAGCCAAAAGTTGGGTACCCAACTTATGACTTTTAGCTTTTAAATAAGCCACTTAAAAAAAGCCAATCCAAACACCCCCTAAGTAGGGATTGTGCTTTGAATCTACTGTAATCACACCATGCTCTACTTGGATTCTTTTGTTCTATTGCAGTACAAGTTTGCACCAGATCTCATCATGCTTGATGCATATGAAACTGTTGAGTCATGGATGACCACTAAGAGTTTGAACCCGAGAAAGCTCATTCCTGCAATGATGCGTTATTCAAGTGAACCACATGCAAAGTAATGTCAATCTCTACCTTGCATTGAGTTCTGTGATTTTCTTACTGACACGTTCTTCATGACCTTTCAGTTTTATGTGCTAATTCTTTTTCATTTAGTTGTATCTTAGTTTGTGGATAGTAGGGGGTAGTTGAACGGGATTCTTTTTAATGTGTGATCTATTTTAGTCCTTAATGTAGCAATGTGCATCCAAGCGTGTCTTAGTTTACTGATGCTTCACCTTTGGTTATCTTTTCTTTTAGGAGACTTTTTGAGTAAAGGTAACTTTGTATTCACAAAAAAACTCATCAACAAAAGGATGATGAGGATCATTTTACAACCCACAAACAGTGTGCGCACTTTCGTCAATGTGAACTACACAAAAAAAAAACTTTACTAGTTACCTATGAAGTCAACTATATCTACTATGTCCCCCACCATTTCCTGTTTACACCAATAATAAAGTAAACTAAGGCATTGGATTTTGATCTTCTGGCTGTTGGTCCCTTTCCCTTCAAAACATCTGGTATTTTTCTCCTTCCACAATGTCCACCAGACAAAAGCTGTAATGGACCTCCACCAGTCTTCATTGGTTCCTCTTCTTCCAATACCTTTCTAGCTATTGAGTATTTCCATAGTGGACTTACACATTACCCAACCGACTCCTAGGATACATAGGAACATGTTCCACAGATTTGTAGCTGCTTTGCAATGAAGAAATAGATGGTTGTTTACCTCTGCTTCTTGATTGCACATAAAACACTTAGAGCAAATCTGGAAACATCTTCCATGTAACACTTCATGTGTTAGACATGCTTTTCTTAGCTTCCAGGGCCATACTTCTGTGTTGACTTGGTTATTGTTCCTTTCCCAGTAGCATGACTTCACTGTGAAGACCCCTTTGTTGTGTAGTGAGCTTGTCTGCATTAGTGGCAATACCTGAGAAACTATTCAACACTTGAAGAGGCCTGGCAATCTCCACTTCCCAATCATTTAGTGCTCTTCTAAAGATCAAATTCCAACCATGGGGGCTCCACACCCGTGAGATGAGGCATTTCTTTGTGAGCTCAGAATGTAAAGTTTGGGGAAAAGACTTCTCAAGTTTTCATTCCCAACCCAATGCTCACTCCAGAAATCAACTTCCACTCCACTATCCACTTGGAAGGAAATGTTGATGTAAACCTGAGTCCACAACCTCCTGATGGTCTTCCAAACACTGCATCTAAAGGTGACCATGACCTCCTTAGTGGCCCACTGACTTAGCATACCATATTTATCTGCAATAAACCTTCTTCCCAAAGCCATATGGAATTCCAGATGTTTTGTGAGCTTAGAGAATGATGTGTAGAAGATCAAGTTGAACTTCATCTTACTGCTATGTTTTGGGTGTAATCAGATTTACTCTAATGATACTGTGTCTATCATAGATGTTCTAGATTCTTTATAGCTAGAGAGGAAAGACACTAGAGCTCTATTGTAAATATGGTTTCGGTGCTACCCAAGTACTTTCTGAGCATGTGATTTAAACCTTCCATGGCTAGGATAAATAGGAATGGTGACATGGGGTCACCCCATCTAAGCCCCCTTTGTGATTGAAAAAATCTTTCAATGTTTCCATTAATAATGAGGGAGAATTTTACATTAGAGGTACAAATCTTATCCAACTAATCCATTTGGTGCCAAACCCAATATCTTCTAGGATTTATAATAAATAGGACCATTTGACATGGTCATAGGCCTTCTTAATGTCCAGCTTGCACAGGATTCTAGGGGTCTTCTGTCTCACCTAAAGTCTACCAACTCATTGGCCAAAAGGCTGCATCCATTATCTGCCTACCCTTCCAGAAAGCCATCTGATCTTCCTCAACAAGCTTCCCCATAACAATTTCATTATCTCAGTGATCAATTTAGAGATTATTTTACACACTACACCTATCAAACTGATAGGTCTGAAATCCCTTGGCTCATTTAGTGTTCTCTAGCAATATACTGGAATAGTATTATGTCCTGATATGCCGCATGAGTTTCTTCCACGTTGAAGGCTCTCCTGTTTCATTGTTTTCTGCATTCAGGATATCCTTTATCTGGATAGTCCTTGTATTTTTGGTTAATATCATTTCTACCATTTCTTATGAGATCATTTCTACCATATGCCACCTGCAGGAATGAAACTCATGAAGTAATCAAGTACCTGGAGTATTGTGTTCATCGTCTACAGAATGAGGATCCTGGAGTTCACAATCTGTTACTTTCCTTATATGCCAAAAAGGTTCAAGTTATTTAGCTTTTGGAATGCTCATCTGGTCTCATATTTGCTATGCAGGATTTCTCCATCTTTCTATTTTTATTGAGATTTTTTAAATCTGTGAATAGTTACCCATCCATGATATCTTCGAGTACTCCGTCTGCATCTCATTTTACCCATTTACAGAAAATAATCTCGCACATCTGATTCTTGCACATTTTCTGTTGCACATAGCCACGGCAATATTTAAGCATTATGTTGATTTCCTTATTGAAAGCTATTCATTTTGATAAATTGTGATTTCATTTTGTTACTGTTTTATAGTTTATTCAAATTCATAGAAGGTAGCTCACATTTCACCGTAACAAGATATACAAATGTTACTTGCACGAACGGGGAGAAATCAGGATTGCTTTGTGTATATGCTCTACTTTATAATGTGATACTGCCTATTTTTCTGTTCGTCACATTGTACAAATTATACTTGCAAGAATTGGTAGAAATCAGTACTTCGTTGTTATGGTCCCTGTTATGGATCTAGTTATGGGATGCTACAAGACAAAATCCGAAGTTTTCTTTTTTCTACCTATGGTGCTGGTTCGTTAAGCGAGAACCTGCAATCTCTTGAGTTTGAAGTACTCAAAACTTGACTAATTTTCTACTTATCATTTCACTAAATGCAAATAACACTAAATACAACACTAGTGGATTAACCACCCATCTAAAAACAAGGAAGTAACTTCCTACTACCACTGAAATGAGAAAGTAGAGGAATAACCTCCTTACTGCAACTACTGGTACATAGAAATAGGAAAATAAATAACTAANTTCTTGCACATTTTCTGTTGCACATAGCCACGGCAATATTTAAGCATTATGTTGATTTCCTTATTGAAAGCTATTCATTTTGATAAATTGTGATTTCATTTTGTTACTGTTTTATAGTTTATTCAAATTCATAGAAGGTAGCTCACATTTCACCGTAACAAGATATACAAATGTTACTTGCACGAACGGGGAGAAATCAGGATTGCTTTGTGTATATGCTCTACTTTATAATGTGATACTGCCTATTTTTCTGTTCGTCACATTGTACAAATTATACTTGCAAGGATTGGTAGAAATCAGTACTTCGTTGTTATGGTCCCCTGTTATGGATCTAGTTATGGGATGCTACAAGACAAAATCTGAAGTTTTCTTTTTTCTACCTATGGTGCTGGTTCGTTAATAGAGAACCTGCAATCTCTTGAGTTTGAAGTACTCAAAAACTTGACTACTTTTCTACTTATCATTTTACTGAATGCAAATAACAATAAATACAACACTAGTGGATTAACCACCCATCTAAAAACAAGGAGGTAACTTCCTACTACCACTGAAATGAGAAAGTGGAGGAATAACCTCCTTACTGCAACTACTGGTACATATAAATAGGAAAATAAATAACTAAAAACCTATAATAATCTACTGCAAACATTGCTACATAGAAATAAAAAATAAATAACTTATAAGTTGAAGTAATCTACTTTCTAATTTCCTCTTATCTTCCATGTGTAAACCATTGGTAGACTAAAAGGGTGCAGGTGCTAACATTCTTGATGTGCCCTTTTTTTTCTATGCACCCAAGGTTTTCACCTAGTGGTCAATGAAGTAGGATGAGAACCATGAGGTCTCAAGTTCAAATCCTAGCTGAGGCAAAAGTACTTGGTGATTTCTTCTTATCTGCCCAAGCCTTGGTGGGCAGGGTTATCTGGTACCTGGTACCTGAGCAGCTGTGCTTGTTGGAGGTAGCAAGGTACCTGATGTAGTAGTTCAGGTGCACGCAAGGTGTCTCTGACACCACCGTCATAAAAAAACACACTACTATGTGTAATTATTTTCTAAGTTATTGTTTCTTTATCAGAGGAGTGTTGGATATTTGGATTATCTTAGTCCCTGAAGCAAATTAATTACGCTAAAGAAGTTGTCCAAGGGAGAATTGACATTGGGCAATTGCTAGTTAGAATCAGGACGGCCTCCATTTCTACAATTCTACAAAAGGGGTGCAAGGTCTATTTTTCTTTGGAGAATATTTGGATGCAAATTTAGTGATGTGTTGGATGAAGTGGATGTGGAAGTAAGGCTTGCCACACAAACTATTCCCAAGAGAGAGTTTTAAGTATCTTGGGTTCGTAATCCAAAGTAGCGGGGACTTCGACGATGATGTCAAGACATTAGATGAAATGGAGGCCTGCCTATGGAGTCATGTGTGATAAGAAGGTACTACGTAAACTTAACGGTAAGTTCTATAGAGTGGTGGTTAGATTGTCCTTGTTGTATGGGGTGTCTAGCTAGTCAAGAACTCTCATGTTCAAAAAATGCATGTTGCGGAGATGAGGATGTTGCGCAGGATGTGTGGGCACACTAGGCATGACAAGATTAGGAATGAGGTTATCCGAGCAAAGGTGAGTGGCCTTTGTGGCAAACAAGATGAGGGAAACGAGACTGAGATGGTTTGGGCATGTGCAGAGGAGATGTGCTGATGCCCCAGTGAGGCGGTGCGAGAGGTTGGCTATAGGGGATATGCGGAGGGGTAGAGGTAGGCCAAAAAAGTATTGAGTAGGAAGTGATTCGATAGGACATGACGTGGCTTCAGATTACCAAGGACATGACTCTAGATAAGAAGGAATGGAGGTCGCGTANATCTATGTTACTTTCTTTGTATTAAGTAGGATAAAATATATAAGCAGTAATTATCTATAGTAGTTATAAAGTAGAAGTTATTACTAGTAGGCAGCAACAGTTATTTACAGCAGTAACTGTTTCTATCTATCTATTAGGAGTTATATATGTTTACTATAAATAATTGTATTTTAGGAGAATTCTAGGGGAGGAAAAATATTATTATGTCTTTATATCTGGAGATTTGTCCACTCCATACGGACATTGTTATTGGTTAATGCAGTGTTTAAGATTCTTGCACTTTATTCAACCAGTAAAGTTTCATTTTCACATCAGTTTCTATCAACATGACTCTAGATAAGAAGGAATGGAGGTTGCATATTAGGGTAGCAGGTTAGTAGGGGTGGAGTGTTGGGTTGCCTTGTGAAGGTTTAGGCTTGTTAGTGTTTGTCGTTGTACTAGTCGTACCCTTGTAGTTTATGTCATAAGTTGTTTATTGTGTTTTGACTATCACACTATTTTGCTGTTGTTATTTTCTCTTTCTTGTAGACTTTACACTGCTTTTTCTTTTTAACGATTAACGATTATGCTTCCTTCGTTGTTTTCTTCTCCCTTTACTTAAGTTTGATGCACTTGAGCCGAGGGTGTTTTGGAAACAACCTCTCTACCTCCATGAGGTAGTGGTAAGGTCTGCATATACTCTACCCTTCCCAGACTTCACTTAGTTGGATTTTACTGGGTATGTTTTCATGTAAATGTGATGATAAAGTCATTAATCATAGCTGCAGGGAGATCTTGGAATGTCTTTGTGCACTCAACAATTTGCTAGTTGTTATTTTCATGCTTGTCAATTATAAATATGCTTAGTTGCACCTAATGTCTCTCTCTTTCCCTTTTTTTCAAAGTAGGAAGATGAGAGTGCTCTTCTGCGTTTCCTAGAATGCAAGTTTGGTAAAGGGCAACCAGGTGGACCTGAATTCTTTTATGATCCCAAATATGCGCTACGCCTTTGCCTCAAGGAAAAGAGAATGCGAGCTTGTGTTCATATATACAGCATGATGTCTATGCATGAAGAAGCAGTTGCCCTAGCATTACAGGTTCTGTTTTAATACTGATTGCCCTCTGTGTGTTCCTGGAAGCCTGTTGGTTCTTTTAATCTTACTGCTTATATTTAGCAATTCATGACTACATTAACTATTAAGTTGACTGATTTGTCATGTTAACAATTCTCATGCATCATCTAGGCTTCATTTGTTTGCACTTAATGAGTGTCTTAATCTTAATCATGTCAGTCATTAAGTCTGTTTGTTTTTAAGATCCAATTTTCTCATGTTTGGAAAATATTTTCCGAATCAACTCATTTTCCTCAAATTTAAGGAAAATGACTTTCCTTCCAAAAATTAAGGAAAACACTTTCCAAAACCCTCCCCATTAAAAAAAAAATTAAAATTTTTAAATTTCAAATATATTTTTATCCCTAGCCCCAAACCACCCCCCCCCCCCCTCCCCCCACTCAAACAAAAAACAAATTAAAAATTATTTTTGAAAAATGTTTCAAATATTAAAATTTTTTACCTCACCCAACCCCTACCCCCTTCCCGAAAAAAAATTGCTTTTGAAAAATATTTCAAATTTAATTATTTTTCTTTTTATTTTTACACCACCCCCCTAACCCCCATCCAAAAGTCCACGCCTCTCCCCCACGTTAATTTTTTTAAACAAAAATTTTTTTAGGAAATATTTCAAATNCCCCCCCCCCCCCCCCCCCCCAATCCCCCACCCAAGCCAACCCCGCCATTTAAAAAAAAAAATTGTTTTTGGAAAATATTTCAAATTTAAATTTTTTTCATATTTACGCCACCCCCTACCCCTACTCCTCCCCTACCTTGCCACCCCGCACCCAGGCCATTCTGTCAAAAAAAATTTAAGTAAAAAATGTTTTTTGTAGATTTTTCAAATTTAAAAAGTTTTCATTTTTTACACCACTCCCACCCCTACCCCCAGGCCAACGCCATCTTTTTTGAAAAAATATTTCAAATTTTGAAAGATTCCATTTTTTATTTCAAATTCAAATAAAAGTGAAATACAATTACATAAACACTCAACTTTCAAAATTATTATGTTTTCCCATGAATGCTCTACTAATGCAATACGGAGTTCAAAAGAATCAATTTTTTCCTTAATTTTTTTTGTATCTAGCTAAATATTGTTCAAACCAGAGATATTCATCTACCACTATTTATGGCGTTAGAGTTGGAGCCTTTACAACATCTTAAATTGGTGCATTAAGATCACGTTCAACCTCGATTATCATGTTGTGCAGTATAATACATGTAGTCATTATATCATGTAGCACTTTCTTTCTCCAAAAAACGTGATGGTCCTGCAATATTTGCAAAACGTGATTGCAGAACTCCAAATGCACGTTCAAAAATTAATAATAAAATTAGATTATATTACTGACGAAAATTAGAAAAAAATTGAAATATTATTAATTCGGGATGAAAGTAGTATATATTAAATTATATATTTTTAAAAAATATTATATTACATTTTAAAAAGAATTATGAATATTAGATACTTAATTAATGACATTATATGTAAAATAATATGTTAATTAGAAAATAATAGAAATAATAATAAAATATTGAAAAAGTGAAAAGAGAGTGTGAATAGTAGTTCTCCAAATTTGGAGAACTTCTATTCAATTCTCTAAAAATAAAGAATAGAGTCTAAAATAAAGAGGGGTTGGAGTGCCCATTCTCTATTTTACGCTCCAAATATAGAGAATGGAGAGTAAAATAGAGGTGGGTTGGAGATGGTCTTAACCATCATTTGCAATTATTGCCACCAACCATTATTAATTCCACTAATCACTATTGATAATTATCACCATTATATATTGCTAATCGACATCATTATTCACCACCACTATTAGTTATCAGTATCATTTCACTACTAATTATCAGCCGCCACCACTAACAACCACGGTCAATAACTATTGTCAACCACTATACCATAATTTACTGCCCACAATCACCATCATTAGTCACTCCATCCAAATCGACACACACAATAACCATCATTAGTCATCACCACCACTAGTTGTCATATAAAAATTTTAAAATATTTTATTCATATAATATTAGATCAATTTAGTATTTTGTTTGAATTTTATATGTATTATTTTTGAAACAAAGACAAATGTTATACATTTAGATATTGAGAAAACAAAGAGTCTTAACTATTTAGTATTCATATATTAATGCAACATCTTAATATTCAGATGTGTATTAAGATTCAGACCTCTAAATCTCAATGCACATCTTAACATTCAGACGTCTTAATCTTAATGAAAACAAATGATGTCTTATTGTCCTTTGGAATTAGCTGAAATCTGAAGTGCAAGGCATGAGGTTGGTCTATTGATTGTTGCTTGTCACGTGTAGGAAATCAAAACCGAGAGCCAGTTGTCAAGCACAAGCTGTTCTTGTTACTTACACTAAATAAAAAGAAAAAAGGTGTAAAATCCAACAAAAAAACTTATCTGAATTATGTCTTCCTAATTTATTTATATTCAAGTCTTTTCTCTAAAAAAACAAGGTCATTGGTGGTGTGTAGAAGCTTCTACTATTTGATAAATTGATTGTTCCTTGTCACGTGTAGGAAAACAAGACTAAGAGCCAGTTGTCAAGCACAAGCTGTTCTTGTTACTTGCACTAAATAAAGAGAAAAAGGAAAGTGTAAAATCTAACAAAACTTATCTGTATTAGGTCTTCCTAATTTATTTATAATTAAGTTTTTCCTCTAAAAATTAAGGTCGTTTGTGGTGTGTAGCAGCTGCTACTATTTGATAAATAAGGAATTATAAAGATAAAAAGGAATATTTCATCTCAGCTCTTGTACACTGCAATTCTATTTATACTCATCTGGACAGCTGTCCTACACAGGTAATTCCCTAACAATCTCCATAATAAAAGCAACTTGTGTAACCTAATCGCCGTATAGACGTTTGGGATTTAACTGAAAGACAGAAACAAAATGGACTAAAAGTAAGGAATTAAGCACCCAAGGGTGTGACCTAGTGGTTAATAAAGTGCATTAAGCACCTAGGTCTCATATTCAAAAGTTCAAATCCCAGTAGAGACAAAACATTAGGTGAATTCTCCCATCTGTTCTAGCATTGGCGGATAGAGTTACTTGGTATATGATGCTGGTGGGAGGTGATAGGTGTCCCGTGGAATCAGTCAAGGTTCAAACAAGCTAACCCGGACACCATGGTTATTAAAAAAAAGTAACTATGGAACTAAAAATAGCAACTGACTTTAGCTAATCTCAGCCCCACTAATCATATAGTCATAAAATGTCCACACTTTGATTGCTTGGATCACATCTAAAAATTCGTTTCTGCTATTTTCGATTCTATCGTCTTTTTGATCCCAAGGCTTGAGGTGGACCAATCCTCTTTTTTTCCTTCTAATTTTGGCCTTGACTCTTAATATAACTAGGCTTATCTTGCCTTATTTGCTTACAAAAATTTAGAATAATCCTCCGGAAGTTGTATTTATTGTTGAATGTAAGAACATGCTTTCAAGAGTTTAAAGTCAACGTTGTCAAAGGTGAATATTGCACGATTAACCAACATGTTCTAGGTTTTAAGCACCATACACACTTAAGTGGAATAAACTGCGGGAGAAGGAAAAAACTAAAAAAAATGTATGTGTTATGCGGGAAAAAATAGCTATAAATGCTTACAGTAATTATAGAGATCATTATCAAAAAAATAATTATATAGATGAATGAATTAAAAAATTGCAATAACTTCCTATGAATTCGACAGACGAGGCATGGAAGTTTCATTTAGCGTGGTAGGAGACCATCACGCCTCATAAGGGATTGCAATTAAAGATTTAAGGGTGTTCAGTAAGCATTATTAGGAAAATAATTATGGAGATTAGGGATTGAAGGTAAATGCTTTTAGGAAGAGCTTGATAGTAGAAAATTAAGGGATATAGGAAGGAGGTTGGAGAACTAAAAATGTCAACATGCCCTGATGGTGCGTATTGAGGAGGAACATTGTGAGGCGTTGGGAAGAGTTTACGGTCAATGTGTCATTCAAGACAGATATGAGGAGATCATGTTTTTGGGAGCTCATGTGGTACATGAAATATCACTTTGAGGATTACCTTCCCAAATATTTATTGAACTTCATACCAGAATAAGATGGCAGTCTAACTCCAACCATAGTCAGGAGACTGATAGAATAGAGAAGATTTTTCGGGTATGTGGTTTTGGAAGGTGACAGTTTCAAGGCATGGTCATTTGCTCTATAAACAAAGCACTTCATAAGACAAACGATATATTGAGGGGGGGGGGGGGGTTAATGGTGTGCTTTATGTTAAAGTCTTATTATGAAAAGCTTTTGAATAAGGGAAGGTTGCCTTTTCATATAGCTCGATTTGGGTACCTAAAGTACCTCGAGATGTGTTTTTTCACTTGGTTGCTAGCAAGAGGGATAGCTCCATCCCAATTTATGTGATGATGTTTGATTGGACACGGAATTTAAGAAATAAAGGAAGGCTTTTGGATCTTGTGGTCTAAAATAAGCTTTAGATATTTGTTTGGTTATAGATCATGTCATCAAGGATCAAATGAGTATTTAAAGTTAAATTGCTACTAAATATTGAAAGGTGTCATTCTTTTTGGAACAAACTAAAAAGTAGAGAGTGTCAATAAAAATGTAATTTTAATTGTCTAATCCAAATTTGGTTATGACTTCCTTACTCCTATATTCTATTTTTAATCACATGCATATCTATCATAATGTCTTTTTTAATAATTAAGTCATTCTTTTGCCTGTGATTTTATTGTTTATTGCCCTCCTCTACTTGATAGTGCTCTGGAATTTATTTTTGATGGAGTTGATTGAGCTAAGGTGTGTGCTGTTAATGCATGCAATGAAGCCTCACCTAAGTGAGGCGAATCGTTCAGCTGCATAGCACCTAGATTCAATGTTTATGTGCGCCTATAACCAAATTAAGTTGTGTTTACCTCTCTTCTCAAATGTAGACGGGTCATTTTGTTTACCACCATATCTGCTCTCTCTCGTGACTTCTAGCTTAATAGGACTAGGACTAAGTCGATTAAACTTTGTTCACCCTATAAGGACATGTCTGTGCATGGTTCAACGTTTTATGTGGCTTGCTTATGCAGCACATTTTGCTGCTTGCGTTTCTGAATTGATGGAACATTAGTAGACTTGGTGATAGTCTGTTTTAAGGCTTCTCTGTCTTGCACACTCTTGCTTTCTCTTTCTTTTAATTTTTGTTTTAATATTGGTACTATGATTACACCTTATTAATTTTGTGACTGGAGTATGTGCTAAATTTGATTCTTGAAACTGATATTATATCCTCAATTTAACTTTGCGGTCTCGCTCCTTTCACTTCCTCTTCAACAAGATATGACCCTTTTAGTGGCTGTAGTGGCGTACTTAGGTAATGAAATTCTCGACCAAACCTATCCCCTAACCCTCGGAGTCTCCGTCCGCTTCTTNTTTCTGAATTGATGGAACATTAGTAGACTTGGTGATAGTCTGTTTTAAGGCTTCTCTGTCTTGCACACTCTTGCTTTCTCTTTCTTTTAATTTTTGTTTTAATATTGGTACTATGATTACACCTTATTAATTTTTGTGACTGGAGTATGTGCTAAATTTGATTCTTGAAACTGATATTATATGCTCAATTTAACTTTAAACTAATTTCTGTTGCTAAAAGTTAATCATAAACTAACGTTATATGGTGGAGTTAATTTGCAACTGAAGTTATTTGCTTCCTATTCTTTTTTGATGGACAAGATTATTTGTGATTATTTGTTAAGCCTATGGAATCAATTTTGTAAAGAACTGTTTTGGATATTTTAATGATTTTTGGCATGTTCTTGTAATTTTGTGCTTCACCTATAGATCCTGTCGGGTTTTTGCACTTTTCACATTCAAATATATTTCCATAAGTTTCTTAAAGAGAATACACCATTCACTACTTCCCTTTGTTTCAATAGGTTGATCCAGAGCTTGCTATGGCTGAAGCAGACAAGGTAGAAGATGATGAGGACTTGAGAAAGAAGCTTTGGCTTATGATTGCTAAGCATGTCATTGAGCAGGAAAAAGGAACCAAAAGGGAGAATATACGGAAGGCAATTGCTTTTCTCAAGGAAACTGATGGTCTGTTAAAGATTGAGGACATTTTGCCCTTCTTCCCAGACTTTGCTTTAATTGATGACTTCAAGGTAGGTTCCACTGGCGTAATACTTAAATGCTTCAAATATTTATTGGTTTTAAACCTTTAAATTTATTTGCTAGAAAGCTGTAATATAGCTTACCAAATAAAACCTTACCTTGAATATATCTTTCTTTTGTCAGAGGTCAAATAACACAAAAAGCTGTTTCTGATGAATGAGTAGAAGTTTATAAGGGTAAAATCAAAGAAAATAATTAGAAAGAAAGAGATGTGGAATTTAAGAGCAACTGGTAGGTCTCAATGAGAAGTTCAATGGTCCTGCATGTGCCAGTTGACAACACATACTGTATAAATAGAGAAAGAGTTTGAGATTTTGATAGTACCTTGCCTACCATTCTTTGATCTCTCTTTGACAAACTTGTTCACGACTTTGTTACTAAATTTATGATTGGTTCAGAAGGATTCTGGAAATACATTTTTCTTCCATTTTCTTCAGAGTATAGTTCGTTTCATCAAACAAATCCTTCTGTTTGGACAAACAATTTCAGATTCATGATAATAACAAAGAACATCAAGGTGTCTGATTTCCTACTCCTAGTGAAGAGTTATTTGAGCTTGCCTGTCACAGTAAGTTACAGATTGATGATTTATTTTGTTTTGGTACTAAGATCAATTGAGTGATTTTAGCATTAGTATGTCAACCAACAGTGTACATTGGGTCACCTTAAATCTTGATATAATGCTACTTTTAGTGCTTATCTAAACTAAGCTTTTAGTCCTTGTTAGAATCTCATAGATATTCTAGAATATTCGAGGATCTTGTAAATATAGTATAGCTCAATATACACCTGTAATTATGTGTTTTGATTCTTTTTCCCTTCTTTGAATATGTACACCTTATCTATTTTAACCCAAATGGTTTTGAGGGAATAATGAAGCTGTGTTATCTTTCAAGCTTTCTTCTTTCTCACATGAAAAGGGTCTTGGTAAGATATCCTTGCTGTGCAGTAATCAGTGAATCCAAGACAGTCACCGTGCCTTCTTTCCACTGATTTATTTCAGGCTGATTGCATCACTTTTTTCTCCAGTAGGTGTTCTGCTAAAACTGATACCACCACGAAGTTGAGGAAGCTCCTACAAGAAAACTCTAGAAAACCACTTCGCAGACTTGCCATCACGCGCCGGCTGATCCTACTGCTCCGGCTCGTCTGACACACGTGCCAGGCGTGTGAGACCATTTTCAGCCATCTTTTGGAGCAGATCTCTTTCCGTGGGAGTTGTCCAGCCTTTTTGAGTCGTGCTTGCTATTCTTTTGCAGATTTCGATCAATGGAGCCCTAACCTTCCCCACCTCAGACTTGTTTCCCGGCCATGTTTGATTTATTTGGCGATTTTCCAGCCAACCTTTGTCAACTAGTAACTCTTCAGCAATTGTCCAGCCTACTTTGTGCATATTTTTCAGCAACTTGAAGATCGACCTACCAGTTTTCGAATTTGGTTTTGTTTGGCTGATCTCTCTTTACTCGATTATAGTGTCACTGGGATCAGATGCTTTTGGCTCCAAATCCGTTGGATTTAATACTTTGAATATACGGATTTAACACTTTGAATATCGGATTATATGAGTTCCTTCCGTACAAAACATGTAAATAGACATCCTCTGAGAGAGTTTTTTGTCGTTTAGACAAGTCACAGCGTTACTTGTTTCTCTCAACATTCTTCTCCCAGTAGTTGGGTTATTGTTTCAGGAGCGTCTAACCATATTTCTGGTGATACATCTATTGTCGCTACTATTTCTTACTCTCATTCTCTTCCAAAAGTCACAAATGGCCAATGAGTCTCAAACCATGGCAACTGGAATAGGTCAATCTAGTCCATCATGTTCCTGGTAGTCCTTTTAATCTCATATCCATTAGTCGCTTAGCCAAAGCACTTAGCTGCTCTGTTTCATTGTTTGATGACTGTTTTGATACTGGAACACTGTACCTCACGGATCATTGGTACCGGGCATGAATTAATGAACTTTATCACCTTATCCTTCTTAAATAACTCGAGTTTTTTTAATAGGACTCCAAATTAGAAAATAGAAATCATAGAACTCTAGATGGAAATTATCTTCAAATTAGTCACTCGGAAAAGAAACAACTGGAAGAAATCATCGGACAGATCTGTCTCACCAGAAAACCAGGTCGCAATTGTCACTGGCAACTTGTGGTGGTGTTGGATTTTAAAAAAACTAACAGAAACAGAGTTTTAGTCACCGACAACATGAAAAAGCAACCCTGATGCTGCAAGGGATAAAAACTCTCATCAAACGACAACAATGTCTCTGATACAATAACAACACACCCTATGAGATCCCACAAGTGGAGTTCGGGAGGGTGGTTGTATGGTGTATGCAAACCTTATCCCTACCTTTGTGCCTTGTGGGGTAGAGAAACTGGTTCAGATTGACCCTCGGCTCAGGAAAAAGGGACTGTTTTTCAAAATAGTTTTGAAGAATAAAAACAAATGCAAGAGTAAATAAGCCATGATAAAAGTACCATGGAAAGGAAATACACAACACAATCAGTAAAAATAACCAAAGTAATAATCAACAACATTAATAATAAAATTGAAGAAATAGATAATGGCATCATAACAATAATAATACCGGTAGGAGAGCAAGTAGGTTCTCCAACCTAGAACTGTGCTCTACCACGGAGTAAAGATAAGTTGCTCGACTGCTCACTAATTGTCTACCCTATTCCTCAACCTCCATGGTCCCCTATCTAGGTTCAAGTCCTTGGTGAGTTGAAAATCTGCCATGTCCTTTCTAATCACCTTTCCCCAATTTTTTCTTGGTCTACCTCCACCTCTTCTTAGACCTATCACTGCCAATCTCTCTCACCTCCTCACTGGGGCATCTGTGCTCCTCTTCTGCACATGCTTGAACCATCTCAGTCTTGCTTCCCACATCTTGTGCACCACTAAGCCACTCCTATCTTGCCTTGTATATCTTTGTTCCTAATCTTGTCTCTCCTAGCATGCCCACACATCCACCTAAGCTTCCTCACTTGTGCTACCTTCATCTTTGGAAGGTGAGAGTTCTTGATTAACCAACATTAAACTCCATACAACAAAGTCGGTCTAACCATGACTCTATAGAACTTAGATTTAAGTTTCAATGACACATTCTTATAACATAAGACACCATGCGAGCTTCCACGACTCTGATACCATGTAGAATATGAGAAATAAAAAATGCTTCTTTGTATTTCCGTATGTCTTTACATCCCATGAGAAAGGGTATTTATACAAATGAATCTTAATTGATTAAGGAAACATAATGTATTGCAATAAAAAGAAATATCTATGCCTATAGTTATGCTAGAAGAAGGAAAAATAAGTTATCCTAAAATCATGCTATTTAATTAACAAAAACAACATACATATTAACCAATATGGGACACTAAGAATAGTATTATATAAAATAACTATATAACAATATACTCTTAGCTATTCAAACCCCAATGGCTTGAGGGAATAATCAAGCTGAGTTATCTCACAAACTCTCTTCTTTCTTACACTTATGTTATCTTTTCATTCTGCAATGGTCATTTCTATGTTCAGCTGCTTCTAGATTAATCTTTTTCAACAATTTTTGTAGGAAGCAATTTGTTCATCCTTAGAAGATTACAATGAGCAAATTGAAAAACTAAAGCAGGAGATGAATGATGCAACCCGTGGTGCAGATAACATAAGAAATGACATCAGCGCTCTTGCTCAGCGATATACTGTAATTGATCGGGATGAGGAATGTGGGGTAATGTTCTCCTGATGTTTGTTCTTTTGCATTTCTTTAGCATTACCTCCATCATATGCTTGTATATGTATTGCTTTTGCATATGATCTGATTCTGTCGCAGACTTGAGGATACTATGTGTATCCTGCAATTTTGTATTGTTCATCATATCTGCAATATATTTTGTTTCCAGACTGCTGTACATGCATTGCTGTGGTTTTCTTTCTTCTTTTCTTTTTTCTTTTACTAAGCTTCACTCCTATATTTTCTTTTAGGTTTGCCGGCGGAAAATATTAAATGTGGGTGGTGACTATCGAATGACTACAGGTTATATGGCTGTTGGACCAATGGCTCCTTTCTATGTCTTTCCATGTGGGCATGCATTTCATGCACAATGCCTGATTGCTCATGTTACAAGGTGTACTAATCAAGCTCAAGTAAGTAACAGAAGAGTGTCCTTTCCTTCCCAGCTTTTGCTTATCATTTGAATACTGGTTGTACTGCTTTGTCTTCTCGTTTCTTCATATATCATATATGTACGAGAACATGCTTATTTATTGGCACATCTGTTTTTTAAATTTTGCATTATTGATATTGACAAACCATGAAAATGATCTTGTTACTTTTGCTTACTGCAATTCTGACAACCAGAAGAATTAGGTTCTTTGCTTGAATATTCTTTCACTCTTTAGGAATTGTTAGATTCGACTTGTGGGGATGAAGTTGGTATTTGGTTTTACAACCTCCTGGCTATGGCCAAAGTCTTTACTCTTTACCACTAAACCAACACATCCAGATAGTTAATTTGCAGGTTGCCAGGTTTTTGGAGAAAGTAATAGTGTTTCTGATGATAGTGCCTTTTTCTTTCCAGTGTTATGCCGGTCTTCTCAATAATTATCTGTCTAGGAATTTTGAAGAGACCTTGGTTTATCAAGTTTTCATGGATACGACTGGGGGCTTTTAGGCATTGACCTAAGTTGCTCGGACTTGGGTGTGGGTTTCCGATTCGGGTGTGGATCTAGAGGTCTGATCCTTCATGATCTTATTCGGGGATATGGGTCCATGTATGGATACGGGTGAGGGGATTCTCCTAAAAATAATTAAAATATCTAAAGTTAGAGTTATTAAACCTAAATTATGAGATATTATGTGAAGAACTTGAGGAGAATCATGGAAGGAGATTAAAGGAAGAGGAGTGACATAGAAATTTCTATATAAAAGGTATTCAATTTTCTTCAATTTCACCTTAGCTTTTGTATTGATTATAGGAATCATTAAAATTGTCCAAGACTTTCCCCATTGATTTTGGTCAAAGTACCCAAAATCCGTTGGCCAAATCAAACACGGATCCCACACCCACATCCATGTCGTGTTGACACAGGTGCGGCACCAAAAGTGAAGAGTCCGAGCAACTTAGGCATTTACTATGAGTTTCTTAATTGGCGTAGTTTTGGAAAATGTTCTCCGAACCTGGGTGAGTAAACACCGATTCAATCCCTTGGCTTTCATTTATAAATTGCAGTTGTTAGGAAGGAGATGAGAGAATTAAGGGTAATTTTCTGTGGAGTGCAGTGGACAATGGGATTATAGTTCCATGGTGGAAGTTCTCTTCATTTTTTGTTCTTTCGGGATGGTGCAGGAAAAGGTTGGTGTTTTATTTAGGTGATGCAAGTTATAGTTTCAAAGTGAAAATTTCTCCCTTTTATTTGGGTTTTCCAGTGTGCGGTAGAATTGGGTTGGCGTTGCCTTTTGGTAACTTTGTCACTAGAAAAAGGGAAGTAGCATAAAGTGGTATTTTTAAGAAGCTAAACATTCATGGAACAATTGATAAGTAGCTTAATTGATTTAAATAGAGTGAATTGCAAGAGTTGATCTCAAGTCCCAAATCTTTATGTCACAGTATATACTCACTGTGTTTATCAGACATTTTCATGTTGGAACGGAAATCATCTTCTTGGCATTGCTGTTGCAATTTAAATTTTTTTGGCCTAGTGGTCAATGAGGTGGATTGATTCCTCAGTCAAACTAATTGAATCCCAAAGCAAATCAGAAAATGCAATGACCCATAATATATGAGATCAATATATGCTCAAGTTTCAATTTTTTGTTGCCAATTGATGGGTCAAATCTCATTTTCCCTCATTTTCAAGGTAATGTTAAATTTCTACATTTTAAACCTCAAATACCATGTTTGAAAGGTGAAAATATATCCCAATATCACCATTCAAATGTATTAGTGAATATCATGTCCAATATATTAATACTCTTGTCCCAAAATAATACTCCTAACAAGCATACAAATTGAAGTAAATCTGGTACCATAATCAAACAAGAAGCCAAAATAGTGGCACTCAAGTAGAAACAATACATTAGCTTGTGTTTCTAACTGTCTAAAATGATTAAAGTCTGATGATTTCATAATAATTATTCTATACCGAATCATAGTCATCAACTCATCATCGTTACTTTCAATCATGCCATGAAATTAGTTTCCATCTTCCGTTCTTGTCACTTTCCAAGATCAATTTAATAATGATATTCTTCCTAGTCAATTTAATAGGGCAATATTATCCCTGAGCACTACTTTTGAATGCAAGAACTTCCAACTCTCCTAGCTCTAAATTCACGCCACCAGTGAGTTAAAGAAAAGTTCATTTACTGCCACCACCAGCGCCCCCAATACCTCATATTTCTGTGTTCCCTTCCATGAAGAAAACAAGAAACGTTCTAATCCCCAGCTAAAATGTGAGCAACAATTGGGTCTCTCGGCCTGTTCCTTACTTCTATATCATTACTGAAAGCCTTTGATTTGGCCCACATTCTGACTCCTTCAACAAATTGTTTTTTAAGGTTATGTTTAATGTTTTTGGCCCAATAGACCCAAACTAAATTAATTCTTATTGAAAATTGCTTTCAGTTACTGCAATAATTTTCTTTTTGGAAAAATAAGGTGCAAGTGTTAGGTTGATTTGAGTTTTAAATTTCTATTAGGTTTTGGTTAGATGTTGAGATATTTTAGGGTTTTTTTGAATTTTGAATTATGCAGTTATTTTGTTGTAAGTTGACTATTTAAAGCCCTCCTTTGCATAAGAAAAATATTGTGAGACATTTTCAATCAATACTTCTAACTATTTGCTGCACTATCTTTTAAAAAAACAACAGTGGTATCAAGGGCCTCATTGATCTTATGGGATTTTTGAGTTCTTTGAAAGAAATGACTTCAACTCATTTTTAACTCGTTAGGGCTATTTTCAATTCATTTTCGAACCATACTTATTTTTAGTGCATGGCTATTTTCAACCCATGCTTATTTTTTACGTGCAATCTATTTTTAACCTACCTTTTCGACATGGCAAGTAACAGCCCCTCTTTCAATGCGCACAAATTTTTCATCGACGAAAACTATCAAATTTGATCTGAAAATGAAATCTCATTTTGAGACCTATGTTTTATGAGATATTGTGATGGAAGAGAAATCCTTGCAAGAACTCCCTGCAAATGCCATCATTTTCCAGATGAAGCATTTTCAAACAAGACAAGATTATTGAGCGTGCTCTTTAAGCACAAAACCAAAAGAAGAGAAAGATCAGTATAAAAAAAATGTGAAAATTCAAAAAAAAATCCTGGTGCACAAACAACAGAAGCAGAAATTGAGGAACAATTTTTTTAATATTGCACCAATTGAAGGAAAGGAGGATTGTTGAAAATTGTTTTCAGTTACCACAATAATTTTCATTTTAGCAAAATAAGTTGCAAGGTTTAGGATGATTTGAATTTTAAATTTCTATTAGGTGAGTGGCTTGATGAAGATATCTACAAGTTGATCACTCGACTTCACAAAATTGACAGTCAATATTGACGTGCTTAGTCTTCTCACGAAATACTGAATTTGATGCATAATGTCAATAAAACACGAAGTGACCAGCTCCACTACTAGTCATGCCAAATTCCTTAATTATTGAGTTGTACTTCCCAAACCAAGCTTGAGAAGACTGTTTCAGACCATAAAGTGACTTGAACAATCGACATACAAGGCTACTAGTCCCCCCCTGAGAAACTAAACCAGATGGTTGCTCCATATTGACTTCTTCCTCGAGATAAGTGTGGAGAAAAACATTCTTAATGTGCAACTGATTAAAAATCTAATGGCAAACAACCATAAATAGAACAAGGCCGACATATGCTATTTTAGACACAAGAGAGAGAGTATCATTGTCACCAGAAAGACACACGGAACTACGCAAATTAGATCCAACATTCACCCTTTGAAATTTTTTGAAGAGTCCAAACAACATAGGTTCTACAGATTTGTTACTGTTCTCATTTCCAGCAATGAGCAAATTTCTTTTCTTTAATTAATGGAGTAGACCTAGCCTTATGATGTTTAATGCGTTTCACGCATCGCATTACTTTTTTGTTGTTACTGTCTCATTTGTTGATTATACGCTAGCATTTGTATTGGCTGTTATGTTTTATTTGTATCTCTCCNACCCTTTGAAATTTTTTGAAGAGTCCAAACAACATAGGTTCTACAGATTTGTTACTGTTCTCATTTCCAGCAATGAGCAAATTTCTTTTCTTTAATTAATGGGAAATATCATATATGCAAAAATCTTAGCATTGATAAGTTGTCCATGATGGTTCCAAATATAAGTGCTCAAATATTATCTGTTACTTTTTTTTTAATTTTTATATCTTGTTTCTAATAATTGTTAACGAAAAGGAGATCTATTGCAGTTCTGCTTTTCGGCGCTGGCGAATTTAATTCTTCTTTTACTAACAGGACTACTATGCATATGCCTAATCTTGCAGTCGATACTTGCAATTATACATATTCCTGATAGGTCCACATCTGTGTCCTCCGATACCATCTGTTACGTCTTTGGAAGAAATGTCTTTGCTTCTGGTGGTTACTTTGGTTGACAGTCTCTTTAACATTTTCCTTAAATGATATTGCAGGCTGAATACATTCTGGATCTGCAGAAGCAACTTACTTTACTTGGGGCTGAACCTAAGAATGTGTCAAATGGTGGCTTGTCTGAAGAACCGCTTGCTAGCGTGACACCCATGCATAAGGTTTGTCTTATGCTTGTAAAATATCACTTCCTTTAAGTGGCCAAGTAATTATAAAATAAGGTTTCTTCCAGTCGATTCGTATGAGCTCACTCCATGTTGATTCATCTAGAAAATGTTGCCCTAGTTTTCTGGCATTCCGTATTTGATAGTTTGCCAAACTGGATTCTTCAGATCCGGTCGCAGCTGGATGATGCTGTAGCTAGTGATTGCCCATTTTGTGGCGACCTTATGATCCGAGAGATTTCCTTGCCTTTCATCTTACCAGAAGAAGCAGAAGAATCCGAATCGTGGGAGATAAAGCCGCATAATCATCCTAGTCAGAGAAGCCTTTCTTTGGCTGTGTGATTTTATCATCTATTAGTGCAGGTTTCTCCCTGCAGTTCTTAGTTTGATGTTTTCCCCAGAAAAGGTAAAAAAACATGTTTGAGGTGTCAAAAGAATTGCTTGTTTGCTGTGCTAATTTATCAGGTTTGGTAGTAATTATTGCAACATGAAGCTAATGCAAGCAACAGAGACATGTTGATTGTAGGGTTAAGCCCGACGATATTTCACAAATCATTGTGCATGCCAAGCATCATCTTGGAAAAAGCTGCTTATTTTTTTTCTTTTGCATCCTATGTCCATTTTATCATCTTCTGATAACCTATGTTCTTCCAATTGTTGTATTATGGATGAAATATAAACTTGTCTTGAGAAAAATATGATCACTTTCTTACAGATTTAAAACACTTGTGTCAAGTTTTCAATGTTGGTGTTAAATTGATGCAAACAGGAAGGGTGTTATTTGTCTTCTAATTTCTTGGTATCTTTCTGCTAATGTTTTGATCTGAAATTCACAGGATGTAGAAATGTCCATTTTGGGTGTTTTCCGTTGGGAAGAAAATATTTTCTATTTTTTCCCATCTTCAGTTGACTAATCTTTTTTGGGAAAAAAAAAACGAAAATACGTTCCGGAAATTGATTTTCCTTATGGAGGTAGGAAAAACAAGTTCCACAAATGACATTTTACATGGATTGTGGCCTCTCCATCCTCCAACACCTCATCTTCACTCCACCCCCTAGCCTACTCTCACCTCATATTATTTGTTTCGATTACTTTTAGAACAAAATATTTTTTACTTGCTTACCAAATGCAACAAAATCAGTAAAAATCGATTTTTCCTGGAAAATATTTTTAAGAAATCATTTTCCTTTATACTGTACGTACACCTTTTACTGCTGCTGCTTTTCCTGAGCAAGTATTTTCCTTCTATCTTTCTCTCCTTCTATTTATCCTCTCAAAACAGTCTAAAATATGATGAGCAAAGGCTGGAACTATGCATTTTGGTCCTCTTATATTTGCTTCAAATGAGTTCACCTGTCGAACTGCTGCAGTTGCTCCATTTTGAACTGATTTCTCCTTTCTTTCAGTAGGCTACGGGGTACAGACTTCTCCAAGAATGCTCGAGTAAATTGCTCCCAAGACAAAGGAATAGCCCCGATTCGTCTATAGTTTAGATATACGGTTTCCACCATTGCTTGATTGAGCTAATCATCTGAAATGCGGTGTAATTAACTCCATGGGACTCAAGTTCCTAATCATGTAACCTTTCATGAGAACTGATATGCATCCTCTCCTATGACCACCTAAACTGGGAGGATCTATCCTCTTGATTCAATCAAACATCTTCCTTCTACTCCTCCATAGGCATAGTAGCCCTAGAAACTAGGGGTGGAACAATGTCCGGCAAAGGCATACTCCCATTTCTAGGAGCTACTGCCTCAGTTGGCTAACCTTCTTTAGACTAAAGTTTTGGAGTTATTAGATGATTGGGAGTTTGACCTCCTACTCTAATACAAGAACCATTTGTTGTGTAAGGTAGAACACCATCATGTCTCGTCTCATCTCATCCAAACAACTATCACTATAGACATGAGTGTATTGAAGTAGCAACAAATTCAGGTGGTACCTAATCTAAGCTCATCCCTTCAGTATGAATCTGATCATTTCAGTGAGACTTATCTCTAATATATGAGCCTGAGCAACTGCCAATGCTCTAGCTCTAGTCGGCGTCCCAACTCCTTCCTTGCCGGCTCTTGGTGTCTAGTCATCGTAAAATGACTTCTCAATATTTTTGAGTGAATGAAATAAAAAAGACTTAGTATTTTGATAAGATCAAATACACATCATAAAGGAAGAAATAATAGAAGTTCCATAATATATCGTAGCCTCTCGATGATAAGTAACAAATATATTTGCATCGATCCCCAAGACTTTATCAGACTTGTACTTATGGGACCAATAAATATTCTCTAATATCAAATTGTCACAATTCAAAATCTAATCATCATTGGCCACATGGACAAAAACTCTTATTTTAGTTAAAGATGATGCCATGGATAGGTACTTGGTTTAACAGAAATGATATAGATGGGTCAAACTTTTAACGGAAGACATAGATGTGTCTTTTCTCAAAGTTCGATGACGTATTTGAGCTTTTTCTCTTTGAAAATATGATTTAATTAATGACGTGACCATATAATAATTGACCATGTGTAAAAATTGATTTTATAAAGTCGGAGTTGTTTTCAGTTAACAAATAATGACATAGACTCAAATGAAAATGACATAGATGAGTCATACTTTTAACAAATGACATTGATAAGCATTCTCTTAGAGTTCAATCGTATGTTTGAGCTTTTTCCCTTGAAAGCTTTTTTGGAGCTTTTTCCATAACTAGATTTACGACACGTGCGTTGCACGTGATTATTAATTCAGAAAATTTAAGTGAAGATTTGAATAATAAGTGTTGCACAAAATAATATTGCAGATTCTTTTGTGAATGTTCAATGTGGATCGGCACATATATCTCATATTCACACGAACCTATGAAGATGGTGAATGAAAAATTTTATTAGTTAAATGCAGTAATCTATATATTTATTTCAATTTGATGAGGTTCAATCATGTGATTAGTCGTATCTCACTAATATTACCTTATAGACGATATTTATTGTGTATTTTTCTTGTCATCTAACTAGATGTGTTTTGCACGTGTATTCCGCTTAAATCTGTTTAGATGTCATATGAACATGCGGAGAACTACATTTTTTTTATAACTATTTTTGTATATTAATTTTTATTTTATAAGTTATAACATAATATATGTTCTTTTTGTTGGATCTCATATTTGACTTTTCAAGTGTCTGTGTACATAAATCAAAGATAGTTATCTGATTGTCCATAGTTAACTGAGAAAAAAAATCCTTTTTTTACCGAAAAAACTAAAAATTAAAATTAAAGAATATATTCTATTTATGAAATCATATATATAATCACATGTTTATCTTACACCCAACAAAGATATAGTTCATATACTTGTAAGCAATTTTCAATTTATTCAACCAAGCATGATTCCTCCAAAGAAAAATAACAACACCATGTTATCACATATATAGGGGCGGTATAATAATATGAAAACTTATAAGCCAAAAGTTAATATAAGGAAAGATGAAAGATAAAAATAATTAATGTAATAACTATGAAAATTCATAATATTATAACTAAAAAATGTAAAAGAGTGTAAATAAAATTTGTAATAAATTACTACAACTAAGATAATTTATATGTTATAACTAAATTTTGTACTTACATAAATGAATAGGACTTTTAATTAATGTTACTTTTTTTTTTTATAGTTATTAGATTTTAATTCAATGTAGGAACAAAATGAAAATATTTATTCCATATTACTGAATATAAATTTATTTTGTTAATGATAAATTTTAAATGATTCAAATATATTTACATGTTTTCACATTTCTTGTGAGTTTTTTTTATATAAAAAAAAAAGAACTCGGAAAATTTTAAAATAATAAATTTTGAAGTTAGAAGATCTTGTTAACTTGATAATACATTTGTGACTTTATTTTCAAACAAAACAAACAATATAATATCAAAGACATTGTGAAATAAAATCAGAAAAAGTAGTATACAAAATGATGATAGTAGAACAAGTTTTTTTTTCTCAAATAACATGGGAAGCACCACGTTGCTTTAAATATTTATCATCTTCATCAATCTTCACTGCGATTGTTTTAATATTATGAATTACTCAATGCATTTGGGGGGGTAAGATTAACAAATTATAGATACAAAATTTGGAGAAAACCTTGATAGCCTTGATAGGTAACACCACCTTTTTCTTCACCATGGCCCAATTTAATCATATATACTTTTGCATTAATGAGTATATATATTAGCTATTAAATAAATAATAAATTAAACTATTATAGCCTTTCACTGGCGTTATTAGAAGTCATATGAACTTTTTGTCGTCGAAAATACTGAAATATTAAGAAACAGTAAGTTAGTAAAACAAAAGGGCAATGTTTACATAGTAATAACAATTTTAAAGCAAACTTCCTAGCAATCTAAATCACATAAGTAGCATTGATAAATAAAGTCATTTTTTTTTTATCTTGAGCATCAAAAAAATAAATCGTGATGATTCTCTAACTCTTGAGAAGTTTAATAATTTTGGACAAAGATATTCAGAAAAATACATCTACATCACAATAAAAATTCTTAACAAAAACTAATGAATTTAGACTACAATAAAAATTAAACTAATACAAACTTTCACTAGCTTTATTACAAGTCATGTGAACTTTTCTTTGTCGAAAATACTGAAATATTAAGAAATAGTAAATCTATAAAATAAAAGGGCAATATTTATATAGTAATAACTATTTTGAAGCAAACATCCTGACAATCTAAATCACATAAGTAACATTGATAAATAAATTCATTCTTTTGTCTTGGGCATCAAAAAAATAAATCGTGACAATTTTCTAACTTTTGAGAAGTTTAATAATTTTGGAAAAGAATATTCAGAAGCATCTATCTACATCACAAGAGAAATTGTTAACAAAAACAAATGAATTTAGACTACAATAAAAATTAAACTAATACAAACTTCAACTGGCGTTATTACAAGTCATATAAACTTTTCTTCGTCGAAAATACTTAAATATTAAGAAATGGTAAATTAGTAAAACAAAAGGGCAATGTTTATATAGTAATAACTATTTTGAAGAAAACTTCCTAACAATCTAAATTACATAAGTAGCATTAATAAATAAAGTCATTCTTTTGTCTTGAGTATCAAAAAAACAAATTGTGAAAATTCTCTAACTCTTGAGAAGTTTAATATTTTTTTAAAAAGATATTCAGAATCATGTATCTACATCACAAGAGAAGTTGTTAACTAAAACAAATCAATTTAGACTACATCATGTTAACTTCATATATTGGAACATTATATACTAATGTATATACTAAGCAAACAAATAATTATTATATCATCATAATTATTTTCTGCAAGTACTCGAGGTTAAGGAATATAACCTCTTCGGATAGAAAAATTTTCTTCATCAAAATAGTGGTACCTCATATTCCGCTAAACTTCGCACTCACTCAACCACAATAAATTACACGAATTTTTTTAAAATGCAAGAAGAAGAAGAGTAGGAGATTTAAAAAATTGTGGTTGAAAATGAGAGGAAACCCCTCTATTTATAGTAAACAAAGGGTAGTATGAACATGTGTTTTTTGTGTCTTATCTGAAAAGTCATGACCTTTCCGAGAAGTCACAACCCTTTCGAATAGTCACAATTATTGAAAAAGTCACAACTCTTTGGAAAAGTCACAACTCATCAAAAATACAACCCTTTGTAAAAAGTCACAACTCATCGAAAAGTCACAATCTAAGTTAGGGATATTATAGTAATTTAACATTCAAGTTTGGAATTCATGCTTTTAAGGTAATATAGAAGATTAATGAATTTATTTGAAAGCTTTCCTTGATAAACTCTATGGAGTCTGTGAACAGACCTAGTTAGTTATATGGAACAAGTATCAAAATGATAAAGAAATATTTTGACTACTGTTGTGAACTCAATGGAGACATCTATTACTATGAATGATAAGGAGGATGAGACTAGTGATACTCACATTGACAAGCGACGTTGGAGTACTAGAATTGTAATTCCACCTAAAAGGTTGGACAGTTACTTTTGGGCAAGAAGAAAGTCACGTGTGCAAAGCGACGGTTAGTTACGGAAGTTGTATAAAAGTGTGAAAACGTGGGTAGAAAAGGGTAGGCAGTAAAGTATGATTATATGATTCTGAAAGTTCTCTCCCTCTTCTTCTATCTTCTCAACCCAATTCTAGGCTTCTAGTTTCAGATTTCAAGTGTATTTCCTTGTATCAGTGTTACTTACAGTTCCTTTGTTTGTGTCCTGTTGTATTGTAATTGTAGTCCGTAAAACATATCAGTTCATATATATATATATATATAAGTGTTTGTTTGTATTGTAAAAGTTGAGAGTGTTACATTGGTGCTTTCATCCAGAGGTCTCTAATGGAAGAGGACCAAAAACTCAAGTTCCTCGAAGACTCCATACGGGTGGTGAAAGAATCATTCTCGAGTGACATTTCTGAAATTTGATCTATGTTGAAAGAGGTGGTGGGACATGTGATGGCGCTAGGTTCTCAGAATAGTACTCCTGTAGTGGCAACATCTCAACCACGTCAAACTACTGAAGTTTATGGAGGACATACACAAACATCTCCTACTTTGTGACACAAACCTGCTTCGGTTGAATTAGGACGATTCCATGGAGTGAATCCTAAATCATGGGTCTTCCAAGCAGAGCGCTACTTTGAATTTTATGGAATCACGGAGGATCATAAGTTAACACTAGTATCGTTCTACTTGGATGGTGAGACGATGCATTTTCCAGATCAGGTATTAGCACATTTTTTTACTTCTGGACTGAGACCTGATATCAAAACGATAATATTAATTCGTGAGCCCACAGAATTAAATGAAGCTATACGTTTATCCCATTTATACGAGCAAAAGATCCAACTTGAACGGGGCACCTTTAAGCTTGCTTTCAGTAAGGCTCCACCACTTCTGCCAACTCCCACTTATCCTTATACAGTCTCAAAGCCCTCCATCTCGAATCAGATAGCTTTAGTTGCCCAAACTGCATCAAATCGTCCGCCCATGAGACGCATTTCCCCTGCAGAGTTACAAAGTCGACGAGAACGTGGTCTTTGTTATTCTTGTGATGAAAAATACTCTCCTGATCACAAGTGTAAGTCACTTCCCCAACTTCTACTGTTATCTGAAGAGTCTGAGGCTGAAGCGACCTTACTAGATCAATTTGTGTCGGATGATGTCTTAGCGGAGGAATTACAATGTTTGGAGGTTCAAAAACAGTCAGCTATTTCATATCATGCTTTATCTGGAGGAAATTCTTCCATTACTCTCTGATTTACTGGTCATGTTAATGGTTCACCGGTACAAGTGCTTGTGGATAATGCTAGTACACATAATTTTATTCAGGCAAGGATGGCAAACTTTCTTCAGTTGGAGGCTGAACCAACGCTAAGCTTTTCGGTAGTGGTAGGAAGTGGACAGCGATTACGATGTGAGTGAGTGGCTAAAAAAATTCCAATAACCATACAAGGCAACAAAATAGTGGAAGATCTATACATATCCCTTCATGGTGCTGATATAGTACTCGGGGTTTCGTGGCTTGCAACTTTGGGTCCTGTCCTTACTGATTATGCAAAGAGAATATTTGAATTTACTCTGAATTGTTATAAGATCTCGTGGAAAGGGGATGCACCTACTGATATGCAACCGGTGCAATTACATAGTCTGAGAAGAATGGCTGCTACAGACGCAATTTCCTCCTATTTTCATATACAAGTGGTATCTGATTCGGAACCTTCTTGTACTCTCCCCTCTGAATTAGCAATGGTGCTCAATACATATGAAGATATCTTTCAAAAACATCTAGGTTTGCCTCCTTCACGAAGTCAGGACTATGCAATCCATCTAGTTCCAGGTGCAGGACCGGTTAATGTGAAACCATATCGATATCCTTATTTTCAAAAGCAGGTTATGGAGAAGTTAGTGTCTGAATTGCTAAAAGAAGGAACAATCAGAACAAGTACTAGTCCATTTTCGTCTCCAGTATTGCTGGTTCGAAAAAAAGGTGGCAGGTGGAGGTTTTGTGTTGATTATCGTGCATTAAATGCAATCACAATTCGTGATAGATTTCCAATTCCTACAATTGACAAGCTTTTTGATGAATTGAATGGTGCTCGCTATTTTTACAAGTTGGATTTATTGTCTGGATATCATCAAATTAGGGTCCGTCCGAAGGATGTCCCTAATACGGCATTTCGCACTCATGATGGACATTACGAATTTCTCGTCATTCTATTTGGCCTTACAAACGCGCCCTCTACATTTCAAGCAACTATGAATGAGATATTCAGACCTTACTTGTGTCAATATGTCCTGGTATTCTTTGATGATATTTTGATATATAGTCCTACTTGGACTGATCACTTGGAACATTTGGTCTCGGTTCATCAATTATTGCGCCAATATCAGTTGGTGGCCAAGCGGTTCAAATGCTTTTTTGGACAGAAATCAGTGNCGCGCCCTCTACATTTCAAGCAACTATGAATGAGATATTCAGACCTTACTTGTGTCAATATGTCCTGGTATTCTTTGATGACATTTTGATATATAGTCCTACTTGGACTGATCACTTGGAACATTTGGTCTCGGTTCTTCAATTATTGTGGCAATATCAGTTAGTGGCCAAGCGGTCCAAATGCTTATTTGGACAGGAATCAGTGGACTATTCGGGACATATTATCTCATCTCAAAGATTATCTGTCGACCTAGAAAAAGTGGAATCCATCCAGCAATGGGCACCACCTCGTACAGTGAAAGAAGTACGGAGTTTTCTCGGCCTTGCAGGCTACTACCAATGATTTATCCACCATTATGCTTCCATAGCAAGTTCAATTACTCATTTGCTAAAGAAAGAAGTTTTTCGATGGACACCAGAAGCTCAATTGCATTTGAAACTTTGAAAATTAAATTGGGTTCCACTCCAGTATTGGTATTACCAGATTTCAATCAAGAATTTCAAGTAGAGGCTGACACTTCGGGGAAAGGAATTGGTGCCATTCTATCTCAAAAGGGGCACCCCATCGTTTATTTTAGTCAGAAATTGAATGCAAGGAAGTAACGGACTTCAACATATCATCGTGAGATGTTTGCCATTACGCAAGCTGTGAGTAAATGGAGGCAATATCTTCTTGGTAGAAGGTTTACAATACTAACAGATCAGCAGTCTTTGAAGAATCCATCCAAACTCCTGAGCAACAAAAATGGCTCACTAAACTAGTAAGTTATGATTTTCATATCATATACAGGCCTGGGAAACAAAATTCAGCCGTTGATGCCCTCTGTCGTAATTCAGATGCTTCTCTTATGGCCATTTCTACCAAGACCTTTAATCTAGAACAAGAATTGAAATCCTTGAATCAATCACATCCAGAACTTATTCAACAAGCTCTACAAAAAGATGTGGAGACTCACATGGACTTCCGATTCAAGGATGAGTTGTTATTTTTTAAAGGCAGGCTTGTGATTCCATCAGATGCACCACTACGACACAAGTTAATGTTTGAATTCCACGCCACGAATATCGGAGGACATGCTGGTGTTGCAAGAACATACCATCGACTGGCTTCAAATTTTTATTGACGACAGATGCGCAAGGATGTGAAATCATTTGTTACAACTTGTCAGATATGTCAACAGATGAAAGACACAAACTTGCATCCAACAGGTTTATTGCAACCTCTCCCTATACCAGATCAAGTCTTTGAAGATATCGCAATGGACTTTTTGGGCAAGAAGAAAGTCACGTGTGCAAAGCAACGGTTAGTTACGGA
The DNA here is from genome assembly GCF_019186545.1 of Solanum stenotomum. NCBI lineage: Eukaryota > Viridiplantae > Streptophyta > Magnoliopsida > Solanales > Solanaceae > Solanum > Solanum stenotomum. The sequence continues at coordinate 48,951,027 of NC_064289.1, read as the reverse complement.
AGTTGTATAAAAGTGTGAAAACGTGGGTAGGAAAGGGTAGGCAGTTAAGTATGATTCTAAAAGTTCTCTCCCTCTTCTTTTATCTTCTCAACCCAATTCTAGGCTTCTAGTTTCAGATTTCAAGTGTATTTCCTTGTATCATTGTTACCTTTGTTTGTGTTCTGTTGTATTGTAATTGTAGTCAGTAAAATATATCAGTTCATATATATATGTGTCCTATTGTATTGTAATTGTAGTCAGTAAAACATATCAGTTCATATATATATATATATATAAGTGTTTGTTTATATTGTAAAAGTTGAGAGTGTTACAACTACTCTCCAATTTTTTTTAAAAAAAAACATATAAATGTATATAATCTATATAATAATATAGCGAAGATATACCCTAATTACTTCTTATTTGCATACACATATTTTGCACAAGCATCACACATATTATCGGAAAATTTATAGAAGTAAGAATAGGTAGAGAAAAAATAAATTCTACGGAAATCAAGGTAATGTATTACTCATTTTTCTTTTTAGCGCCAAAGTCGAATTAATGGAAAGAATTTCCACTTCCAAAGTACCATAATTTTTCAAGAATTCAGAGTTTCACTATTGATCCAAATTTGATGAGACACAATCACAAAAAGTGAGTGAATTTTTATTTCATTATATATGTATATATCGTGGACAAATTAATAAAGTTCTTGGAGTAAAAGGAGAATCTTCTTACTTGAAGAAATGGTTAGAACCAATTTTTCAAACAAAAAGGTTCAATTCCAAGTTGGAGTAGAAAATTGACTGTAATAAATAATTGATTTTTGAAGAATAAAAAGAGATGAAAAATGCAGAATACAATAATTATATTGTATGTTCAAATGGGTATGTTAAATCTTACAAATTTTATAAGACTTTGAATCAATTTCAATATATAAAAAATGCCAAAACTATTCCTAACGTATGTAATTTTTAGAAATGCTTCGATCACTCTCTATATTTAAAACAAGGGAAAATTTTCAAAACAACAATATTTTAGCTTTTAGTGGGACTCCTTAGCAACAGTTTCATTATTTATTAAAAATGTCATTATTTTAGTTTGTTAAGGGATTAGTTATGTATTTATTTTATTTTGATTAATTTGAAAGAATATAAATAATTAATAACAAAACAGAGAAAATCATGGAACAAAAAAATTCAAAAAAGGTAAAAAAAGATTTTAAATACAAATTAGTTACATTTCCATCTTTTTGTCGAGCGTTTTTTTTGCTTTCTTCTTAAGAACATAAAAAAAAAAAATTAATTTGTCTTCCGAATCATTCATCTGATAACTTTCAAAGCTTCTTCAAGTTGAATACGGCGTATTTTTTAAACGGAATTTTTCAAAATTGACGACTATAAATTTGTCGCATCCAGTGAACAATCGAAAAACAATCAGATATTTTTTTTTTGATTTTTTATTTGTTTGGATGAGATATTCGTATATGTTGAGTACAAGAGTGTTATTTTTTTCTGATTGAATCAGTGAAATCTTTGTATGTATTGCGATTTATAGCTTTTTTTCAGTTATTTTGTATCCAAATTATGATGTATAACGAATGATTTTTTTTTTTTTTTAGTTTAGTAGCTGTTTTTTCTATTTGAATGCATACAATAATTTGTATCCCATTAAGTTAATGTAACTAATTGATCATGAACTATATGTTGAATATAAAAGTGAGATGAAAATACAAAGTTATAAATACAAAGTGAAATTGAATATAAAGTTGTGAATACAAAAGAAATACTTTCTTCATTTGAAATACAAAGTGACTTTGAAAGGTAAAATACAAACTAATCGATCATGAACTATATGTTGAATACAAAGTTATAATTACAAAGTGAGATTGAATATAAAGTGTGAATACAAAAGAAATACTCTCTTCATTCGAAATACAAAAGTGACTTTGAAAGGTAAAGTAGACACATAAAATACAAAACTTGTTGGTATAAAATTAGGTTGAATACAAAACAAAAGAGAAATACAAACTTGTTCACATATAAATTGAGATTAAAATACAAAATGAATACCCAATAAAATACAAAATTGTTAGCATACAGTTAGGATGAATACAAATTAAGAAGGAAATACAAACATGTTGGTATACTAATTGAGATTGAAATACAATGTAAAAACAAAAAATGTAAAACTTTTTGATATATAGATAGAATGAATACACAATTAAACTGTTGATTCAGACATTGTAGACATACATATGCTTTCTCCGAATCTAAAACTATAAAAGCAAATATAAATGTATTAAAAATCAAACAAAATAAACATATGAATGGATTTGTAGATTTTAATAATTCTGAAAATATTAAAACAAAATCAGAAAAAAAAA
>NC_064289.1:48939921-48948401 GCF_019186545.1 Solanum stenotomum | reverse complement strand
CTCAACTGTGTCTCATATCCATCCATCCTCATATCAGTGTCTCAGAACTCATGCAACAGATAGTTCACACATGGGGTGAATAATGAATATGCACATGTCATCAATCACAATCATATCACGATCACATCATAGTATTACACATTATCTGTCTCAATCACAACCATATCATGATCACATCATAGTATTACACATCATCTGTCTCAATCACAACCATATCACGACCACATCATAGTATTACACATCGTCTGTCTCAATCACAACCATATCACAACCACATCATAGTATTACAGATCATCTGTCTCAACATCAATGTCTGTATCAATCATAGCCTACTCATGTTCTTCTATCCCCTCAATATCAGTTATCACATGACTTATTCAACAAATCCAAGTAACATATAACACATTTAGCTCGTTTTATTTCCCATCTTTCAATTACAACAATTTCAATGAACAAATAAAACTCATCCTCAATCCCCATTACTCCCCAACACAATTAGGAAAGTAGTCATGTGTAGTCTAAGAGTTTAACAAAGTTTAGAAGTCACTTGCCTCAAAACACTTCAACTAGTAACTCAAATTTGAGTTTTACCCTTCCGAGCACGCTCCAAATCACCACAATCTATTCATAAATGGAATCTCACAATCAATACGAATCTAACAACACCAATATCGTGAAATTTGGAGAAAAGAGTAAAATGGTCAAAAAAATCTCGTTCCAAAAAATATTCTTGAAATCTGGAAATTTTTAGTGAAAAATGTTCCCTAAGAAATTTAGAATCCAACAGTGAAAACCGTTTCGAAAAAGGAGTTGAAATGAGTTCACAAACTCAAATTTTCTATTAAATTTGGATTAGGCAAAAAACCCCAAATTTTACAGTTGAGATCTCAAATTTTGATGTTAAAATCCATAAATAATCGATGGAAATCAAAGATATAAGTTGAAAATAACTTACCCAATGAATTCCTTGCGAAAACCCACTTGAAATCACCTATTTTCGAGCTCTCAAAGTCTAGAAATGGAGAAATGGGTATTTTTCAGGTTGGGGGAAAATGGCTACTGTTTTTGGCTTTAAAAAAGAAGAAAAAAGACTGCTGTTGCAGCTAAAAAAAACACAGCAGCTGAAACAACAATAACACCAAAGTTTAAGTCCCCGTTGAACCCTCGGGATTCGTTCGGAATCTCGTGCACACAAACTAAATATGTACCCCCATTAAATTCGACGTTCCGAATTCAATGGAACCGTCAGAATTTGAATTCGAGGACTCCTTGACCCGAAATTCAATAAGATGCCAAGAAACTAGTTTAACGCCAAAAAAATTCGAAACTCAAACGGAGCGTCTAAAAATTCAACCAAGACTCATTCTAGACTTAGAATCGCCTCCCGAAACCAACGGTACTCTCGGAATTTCAATCCGAGCCTCGGAACCTCATATGTTGACCAAAGTCAACTCTTTATCAAAATTTCACAACTTTAGCAACTTAGGACCTCAATTCTTCGTTTCAACTCCAAATTCAACTCCGTAACTTCACACAGACCCGTTTCGACATTCTAAAACTGCCGGAATCGACGGAAATCCGATCCGAGTCCCGAAACTCCAAATAACTCGAAAAAGCACTTTTTAACCAACTTTAACTCATAAAAACTCAACTTCTCAAAATCTCAACTTTTTACCAACTTTTCCTCAAACTAACTTTACAACCACAAAACATGGGACTCGGGGCAACTACCGAAAGGGCAAAATAGTCATTTCCACGAAAAATTACCAAAATGACCTTTTGGGTCATTACAGACTATTTTGATAAAAATTCGACTCCAAGAACAAAATATACATAACTAAGCAAACACAACTCAACAAATTAACTTAGAACAAAGAAAAAATAGAAGAGTTAGGTACCAGCAAAGCCGGCGATGGAAGAAGGTAAGGGACGATGTAAGGCTTTTATAGATCTGGATGGCGGCGTAAATTTGGACTTAGTGGGAAAATTTTCAAAACAACAATATTTTATCTTTTATAGAAAATTTCTTGAATTAAAATATATATTTTGATGAACAATTTGTGAGCACCTTGAAGAAAGAATTTGGAAACGTGAAAAAGGGATAGAAACGTGAAAAGTGGGGTAAAAATGTGAAAGGTGAAGAAGGAAGGTTAATGGGTATTGGTAACTGATTGGTTTAGAATTTGGTCCAATATACGATTGTTTTCATAAATAAAATTAATTTTAAATACTAAAATCTGAATACATAATATTTTCTAAAATATTGTCATTCTGACATTTTAAATAAATATTTTAAAGTGTTGTTATTTTAACTAAATATATTAGGTATTATGAATTAATTGCTAATTTTCCCTTAAAAGAACATCTAAGTGATATATTCTATATAGTATATAGTGAAGATTTGTGCCCAATTATTTCCACTTTGCACTGTATTTGCACACTTTTGGCATATCCAATGCACTTTTTTTTTTTTGAAAAACTATTTATTCAGGACAAATTTTTAGGAAAAAATTCCAATGGAGGGAGCAAAGAAAATCTAGGACAAAATAATTGACTATTATAAGAAAAACAAAGTAAATTTAGTAGGTTTTTAAAACATTTCAACAGAAATTAAATGATTTGACATTAATTATCACATATTTCAAGAATTGTAAATAGATAATTAATGTTTAAAAATATCTTGATATCTAATCATTTTTTCTTTTACATAATTTATCATAATAGATATTTGATGATATAATTGTCTTGTTAAAATTAAGTGATGGTTTTATGTAGCGATTAAATATCACCTTTTCTATTTTTTTGTACATGAAAAATATAGAAATAATTTTATGGTTAGAATAACTCCTTGTGGAAATTTTTTTTTGTGAAAGTGTTCGATAATTAATATTAGTTATAAATAAGTTAAGACCATGAAAAAACGTACACCACAACAACATAAATAATTTTTTTTAAAGACAATCTACTTGTTTGAAATCAAACGTTCACCACTTTTCGTTATTGTTACTTTGTTACTCTAACAAAATTTATAGAAGGAGAAAAATAAATTTGAAACAACAGCAAAATAATATTGTTGACCCTTTTAGAAATTCATTCTTCGTTAAACTGCTGCTCTGAAGTCCATTCTAGATGCTTCATCAATGCAACTTTACGACTTTTTCAGAAATGTGTATGTATAATTGTTCCATTATGAAAGTACAAATAGATCAAAATATTGGATTCGAGACTCATGTTAAAGAAATACTCTCGAACATTAAAAAATAGAAATGAGTCTAACGTAGATAACTCAAACTCTTAGCAATGACTTGGGACATGGAGGACAACAAATCTATGTTAATAGACATATCTTTTGTAGCTTAGGATATTACTTTTATTTAGAGTAGGTTTTGTTTCATATTCTTCAAATTAAGCTTGCCGAAAATAGTCATAACTCACACCAAAAATATTTAGAAGGGCCGAATGAGAAGGAAAAAAAAAGAAAAACATTAAAAGGACGAAACGCTTTGTCCAAGTGAGATCATACACATACCAAACGAAAAATAATCAATACAACTTTAAGGAGACAACAAAACAACGAGAAAAAACATATATTAAAGGGAGTAAACTATGAGATATCCAATGATGATAACAAATCATTCTAACCAGAAAATTTCCTATGTTTTGAAATAACATACCTCAAAAAATTGACTAACATTTCAATCAACTTTCAATCCTTAAAGTACTCATAATATCCACTGACAAAATTTAGTACAAATAGATAACAACATAAAAATAAAAAAATATGGGCATGCAAAGTTATTAACACTCGGAGAATTTTCTAAAGAACACAAAATCACATCCTTGTATGTGAAGGAATGACGTTGTGGATGAAGAAATTAGAGATTTGTAAGAGCGTTTTTTTATTGTACCTTCAACAATTTCAGTAGAGAAAACTTGCTTGAATACTCAATTGACGTTTGTTATTTAATTTGTACTAACAAATACTTATAACAGTAACTTTGCATAAACTTAAAAAACAAAGTGTAAAGCATGTACTCAAAAATAAAAATTAATAATATAAGCATAAATTAATGATTGTAAAAAACATACCAGGATCTTTAACAAGAAACATAATGAAAAAAATCGAGCCCATTGAATGCATAGTGTCCCCTTAAGGAAATTATTCCCCTCTAGTACCCGATGTTTAAAGGAGTAGATCCTCTCAAGATAGAACGATTATATTCATCAATGTATTGATACAAAAACAATGGTGTCAGTGAGCCATTCAATAGGAGCAAAGTACACAAATATTTATTTGTCCAGAAGAAGAAGAAGAAGAAGTTCAAAATTTTTGTTGTTTTAAAATGAGAGGAAAATCCTCTATTTATAGACAACAAATGGTAGTGTGAACAAATGATTATTGTGTTTTATCGAAAAGGTCACAACCTTTCATGACTGTAAAAAACATACCAGGATCTTCAGCAATAGAATGAAACAAAATGAAAAAAATTGAGTCCATTGAATGCACAGTGTCCCCTTAAGGAAATTATTCCCCTCTAGTACCCGACGTTTAAAGGAATAGATCCTCTCAAGATAGAATAATTATATTCACCAATGTATTGATACATAAACAATGGTGTCAGTGAGTCATTCAACAGGAGCAAAGTACACAAATATTTATTTGTCCAGAAGAAGAAGAAGAAGAAGTTCAAAATTTCGTTGTTTTAAAATGAGAGGAAAGTCCTTTATTTATAGACAACAAAGGGTAGTGTGAACAAATGATTATTGTGTCTTATCGGTAATGTCACAATTCTTTGAAAAAGTTGTAACCCTTCATAAAGGTCACAACCTTTCATAAAAGTAACAACTTTTCATAAAAGTCGCAACTCTTCATAAAAGTCACAACTTTTAATAAAAGTCACAACTTTTTATAAAAGTCACAATTTTTCATAAAATTCACAACTTTTCATGAAAGGAAAATGCTAGTTTTGGAAATAAAATGAATTAAAAAGGAATCCTGATTTGTTGTGGCGCCACGTAGGCGGACATAGAGTTCTCATATATTATGCGATTAAAAAAAAAGGATAAAATTTATAGGGATAAACAACATTGGTATCTCTATATATTCAAAAGTCAGAGCCGCTAAAATTCTGAATGTTATAGACTATACTTTTGAGGATAAGAAACCTGTAACAAATTAAAAAGGTCATTGGCGGGAATTTCGCCCGCATCCGATCTCCAATTCTTGTTCACCCCGGATGATCATGTTGGATAAGTGAGATTCCCTTTCTTTTGATATCCCCATATAATTGAATTTTGAAAGTTAACTCATTTCATGGATCTAGTGAAATGGAAAACTATGAAGAGGAATTCACATGGATTTAGGAAAGGTCTGTTGTACCTCAGATCTAAAAGGAAAGGAAGGAGAATAAGGGAAGGTCCCAAGTAACTGATTGCACATTACTAAGGCAAAGAATAAGACGTCTGAGAAGGGATGCCAAAAAAAGACTTCAATTTAATCTTGTGCTATATCATATGACGTAATGAAGATCTTGATCTAGATCCGGTACTTCGCAGAATTCGGAACCTAACGATATTCGATTCATCACATGAACTGAGCGGTAATAGTCTATAATCCCTCTCCCTTGTAGGGTTCATTGATTATAGTTAAGTAAATAACAAAGAGGTGGAGTCAACTGAGTGAGGAAGTCAACAAAAGTGCAACTTTAGCTATGGACATTTGGAACACAGTTTGATAATATAACTTACAATTTGATCAACTATATTTGATTTTACCTCTATATGTTCTTCCATTGTAGTCTTAATACAATAACCTATAAATCACCCATTATTTTTGTCATCACAACTTTTTTGATAGGTGAAGTGTGAGCAGACAGTTGATTATTGTGAAAGTTTTTGAAGAAGAACAAAATTTTATCAAAAGTTGCACACATTTTTGTTGTAGTATGAGGGTTAATTTGATCGGTCACGAAGGAGACTATAATAAATGAGTTCATTCGAAAGGTTTTTATTGATAAATTCTATGGAGTCTTCTTGAACAAATCGAAATAGTTATTATATAGAATAAATGCCAAAAATTTTAAAATACTTCGACTAGTATCTATATTTAAAAAAATATCTATATGGATATAATCTTATATAAAACAATATCAAAGATATGACTTAATTGCTTCATCTTTGCATACACACTATTTGCACAAACATTGCATAATAAAGGTTAACACTACTAAAAAATTGCTAAAAATTCATGGACAGAAAAGCGACGGATGACGTCGCTACAAAAAGTGATACCATTTGCCACACTGTCTGTCATTTTTTAATAAAAATAATTATTTTACAAAAAGCGACGGACGGCACCTCTTAGTCTGTCGCTTTTTTCGCAGATTTTTGTGCCAAATATATATAATTAATTATTTAATATAGTTAGAGATGTCGTCCGTCGCTTTTTATTAAAAATAATTACATATAAATTAAAGAATAACCACTCCGTCCGTCGTTTTTAATTAATTTGAATTTTTTAATTATTTTTAAAAAAGAGTGACGGACAGCATCTTTATGTCTGTCGCTTCTTGGTCAAAATATATGGTCAAATATTTTAAGAAAGCGACGGACAGTGTCTCTTAGTCCGTCGCTTTTTGGTCAAAATGTTGGTCAACTATTTAAAAAAAAAAGCGACGGAGAAAGAGATGCTATCAGTCGCTTTCTTTAAAAATATCTGAAAATAGACGCGAATTTCCCCCCATTTTTCCTTCTCTTCCTTCTCTCTAAAATAGCCAGAGACGCCGCTCGATGCTACTGTTGCCTCCTTCCGATGCCACCACTGCTATCACCGCCCTAGCTGTCGCCTCCTTCTCCATTGTTTCTTTCTCCTTTAATTTAAGGTTAGGGTTTCAGCAAATTAGTTTTTAATTTTTTCAATTTGTGTTATATTTGATTTTTTTTAATTAGTTTATTGAATTTGTGTTTTATTGAATGATTAATTGTGTTTGTTAGTGAATGAATTAGGGTTTTTTTTATTTTAGTACTAGTTTGAATTTGAAAATATTTAATTTGATTGTGAAATGAGATTTTTTAAAATTTGATTGATTATTAGTTAGTGAATTGTTAATTTGAAGTTAGAAGTTAGTAATTGATGAAGTGTTTTGAGTATATGATGATTGCTTGAATGTCATGAATATATATTGATCGATGAGGCTTTTTTTAAAATTAGATCTTGAGTATATATAACTAATTATTGGATTAGAATTTTATATATAACTAATTTTATAGATTAGATATGAACTTGAATTAATTAGAACTTGAACTTGAACTTGGAACTTGAATATAACTACTTAGATTAGAAGTTTATATATAACTAAGTTTATAAATTAGATACGAACTTGAATTTAGAACTTGAACTTATTAAAACTTGAATATATATAACTAATTTTTGGATTTGAAGTTTATATATAACTAATTTTAGAACTTTGATATGAACTTGAACTTGAACTTAGAACTTGAATATAACCAATTCTTGAATTAGAAGTTTATATATATATAACTATGTTTAGAAATTAGATATGAATTAACTTTAATTTAGAACTTGAACTAATTGAACTTAGAACTTGAACTTGAGTAATAAAGTAATGCAGTAGGTGCATGATTGTGCATTATTAATAAGACAAGTGTAAAGTAGTAGGTATGGTAGGTGGTGTGCATTATTAATAAGGATGACAAGTGTATGAATGGTAGGTGGTGTGCATTATTAATAGGACAAGTGTAAAAGTAGTAGTGCATTATTGTGTAGTGAGTAGTATAATACGTGCATTATTGTGTATTACTATAGACATATGATAGAAATTCCTTTCTATATAAATGAAGGTACATGTAAATTAATAAGCAGGCCTTGAAGCCTTCAATAAAACGAAGCAAGTTTTCTTAAAAACTCTCTCAAATATTTAAATACTTAATAGATAATGGAGCAACCCTCATATATCATGGAAAAGCAAGAGGCAAAGGTATATTGTTCAAAAAATATGCAGAACTAATTTCATATATTCCTGAATATCATATATATGATTGAATAAATTTATGTTAGTTATTATGTATTAGAATTATTTGAATCATGATTTCTAGTTTATTAGCACACTGAAAGCAGGGAGAAAACTTCTATACTATGTCATCCTAATGTTGAAACCGGTAGGCGAGGAAAGCCGTTTAGGAGAGTAAACAAAGTTGAGGCGCTGATAAGAAGAAAGTATCCGCTAAAGTACGATGCTAGTAGTGACATGAGAACATGATAAACAGATAATCTAGTTCATAATATCTAATATGAATTTAATCAATTATGAATATGATAGGAAAAAATAATTGAAAATAAAAACCTGCATGATAAAGAACATGACTACATACATGCATGATGAAAAAATAAAAAACTATGAAACTTTAATCCTATATATACTTAAAGGTATAGAGATAATTGAATTAAGAAGAATCATATG